>NC_057808.1:278741168-278894852 GCF_018294505.1 Triticum aestivum
ATCCTCACCGATAACAAACCCCAAGTTGGATACTTTCGAGTATTCGGCTCAAAGTGCTACATTCTTGATACGCATCATCGTTCCAAATTTGCTCCTAAATCTCATGAAGGTTTCCTACTTGGTTATGGCTCAAACTCTCACACTTACCGTGTCTACAACAATTTCACCCGAAAGGTTGAAGAGACGGTAGATGTGAAGTTTGATGAATCTAACGGCTCGCAAGTAGAGCAATTGCCAATTGATGTAGGAGACAAAGACCCTTCGAAAGCAATCCAAGACTTGTCTATTGGCAAGATTCGTCCAACGGAGGTGAAGGAGAGTACCTCGTCTGTCCAAGTGGAAGCTTCTACCTCACGACAAGGTGAACCAAGAGTTGATACGGAAGCATTCACAAGTGGGACACACCAAGACGAAGAAAACGAGGAAGTACACCAAGATGAACATCAACAACCTCCTTCTCCACCACGACAAGAGAACGACAACGTCAACAATGAAGAAGGCCAAGAAGAAGGACAAGATGAAGAAGATGTTCCACCCCGATCAAAGCAAAAGCTCCCACGAGTTCGAGCAAGAGTTGCGAAAGACCATCCCGTCGAGCAAATCTACAATGACATCCAAACTGGGAGAATCACTCGCTCTTAAACTCGTTTGGCTAATTTTTTTGAACATTATTCATTCATCTCTAGCATTGAACCTATGAAGGTTGAAGAAGCATTGGAAGATCCGGATTGGATAAACGCTATGCATGAAGAGCTACACAACTTTGAGAGAAATCAAGTGTGGACATTGGTTGAGAAGCCCGACAACAACCACAACATCGTCGTTACCAAATGGGTGTTTCGCAACAAGCAAGATGAAGATGGACAACTAGTTCGCAACAAAGCACGTCTAGTCGCCCAAGGCTACACTCAAGTCAAAGGTATGGACTATGGTGAGACATATGCTCCCGTTTCTAGACTTGAGTCCATTCGCATCTTACTTGCTTATGCTAATCACCATGATATCACCTTGTACCAAATGGACATTAAAAGTGCTTTTCTAAATGGTGAAATTGAGGAGGAAGTTTATGTTAAGCAACCTCCCGGCTTTGTCAATCCTAAGAAACCTAATCATGTTTACAAACTTCACAAAGCTCTTTATGGTCTTAAACAAGCTCCTAGAGCGTGGTATAAATGCTTGACCAAGTTCCTTATTGAAAAAGGGTTTGAAATTGGAAAAATAGATTCTACTATTTTTACTAAAAGGGTTAATGGAGAACTATTTGTGTGCCAAATTTATGTTGATGATATTATATTTGGTTCGACTAACCCTCATTTTGGTGAGAAGTTTGGAAAGCTAATGTCGGAGAAGTTTGAGATGTCTATGATGAGTGAACTCAAATTCTTTCTCGGTTTGCAAATCAAGCAAACCAAGGAAGGTACCTTTCTCTCTCAAACAAAGTACACCAAGGACTTATTCAAGAAGTTCAATATGCAAGAATGCAAAGGTATGACTACACCCATGCCTACTAGTGGACATCTTGATTTGACCAAAGATGGTGAACCGGTTGATCAAAAGGTTTATCGCTCTATGATCGGTTCATTGTTATATCTATCTGCCTCTCGCCCCGATATTATGCTAAGTATGTGCATGTGTGCACGATATCAAGCGGCCCCCAAAGAATGTCATCTTAAGGCTGTGAAAAGGATAGTGAGATACTTAATACATACACCAAATTTTGGCATTTGGTATCCTAAGAGGTCTTCTTTCGATCTTGTCGGCTACTCCGATTCAGACTATGCCGGGGACAAGGTTGATAGAAAGTCCACTTCGGGTACATGTCAATTTCTTGGTAGACCTCTTGTGTCTTGGTCCTCCAAGAAACAAAACTCGGTATCCTTATCCACCGCGAAGCGGAATACATTGCCGCCGGTTCATGTTGTGCTCAGTTAATTTGGATGACCCAAACTCTTAAGGATTATGGGATTTATGTGAAACATGTTCCATTGCTTTGTGAGAATGAGAGTGCTATTAAGATTGCTCACAATCCCGTGCAACATTCTCGAACTAAGCATATTGAAGTTCGTCATCATTTCATTCGAGATCACGTTGCCAAAGGAGACATTGATCTTAAGCATGTTCGCACCGATAAGCTATTGGCGGATATATTCATCAAACCGCTTGATGAGAAAGTCTTTTGTCGTTTGAGAGGTGAATTGAACATCATTGATGCTTCAAACTTGGAGTAGGAACTCCATTTGGATACATGCAAGGCATGAGCCTTTGACTAATCCTTGATATTTCTCTCATGATGCTAGTTATATGTCTTGGATATATTTGCACCCTTGCATGCTATCTAACCCTTGTAGGTACTTGGACGAATCTAAATCTATGAGATTGCAACCGACTCACATCTTGAGCAATTTCTACATCACCAAGTCTCCACATAATGGTGGTTGATGACAAGGAAGCACGAAACCCTTCAAACATATCCTTTGACAAATTCTATGTTAAGTCTTATGATTGTCATTTTGGATACACAAGTGCTCTTCCTTGCAAGACTAACCCATGTAGGTAGATGAACTCAAATTCCAACTGGTGCTCCCAACTCTTGATGAGCTACATCAACCTGAGCAACCCACACAAGTTCAACTACATGATCAAGATCAACACCACCACCCAAGGTATGTTATTCCATCTTAGAGAAGCTTTGCTCCAAGTCATGCGTCAAAGCAACTCAACAAGATGTGAATACATCAAGATGCTTAAACGAAAAATGGTAACCCCATTTTGAGCTTAAACGATGAGTATGACCAAAGATCAAGTGACCTCACTTGACTCCTAAGTCAATATACTCTAACATAGGTGACTTTGTCACCGCCCAATTCTAGATGAAGTTCTCTTGTGTTTCCCCGTGCCTCTTGCATTTGTCTCATGCATATGTTTTTCCCCTTTCAAAAAAACCCCTTCGTCTAGATCTTTTCATTTCATTTCTTTCGTGTTCTGCATTCCCTTCATCCAATTCATTGCAAATCTTTCAGCTAACTCCTTGCAAATCCTTGTGAGATCTTAATTGCCTAGTGAGCTGAGGTGACAAGTGTTTTCACTGTGATGGACTCGGTCACACCGGTCTATTTTCTTCGGTCCAACCGAATTCTTTTGGTGCCACCGAAGCACACCACTCGGTGCTACCGATTTCACTGCAGAAAAGACAGCTTGCCACTTGTTCCTTCATTCTTTTTGCTCCAGCTCCACTCAATGATTCTTGTCCTCTACCAGCATCACATTCGACTTGCTGCTTTGCTCCGTGACTCAATGACCAAACCCATCTGAAACAAAAATCCAGAAGAACCCTTCTTGGAAATTGATGTCAAAGGGGGAGAGAGAGATAACATCAAAGCTTAATCATTTCTATAGGGGGAGAGAATACTCAGGGGGAGAGTATAGAAACCCCAGATGCTTGATGTTCAAGAGGAGAGAAGTCACATGTCTTCAAGAGGGGAAAGACATGTTCATATTTGATTGTTTGCATTAGCTCTGTCTCTTGTCTTTGCTCTGTATTGCTGTTCCCTATCTTCTCCCAATATCCCATGCAAGATTCAGGGGGAGCAAGACATCGAAGGGAAGGAAATCCTTGAATTTATTGCATATCTTTACCTTTGGGGACATGTCTATATCCAATAGAGTACTCAGTACTCACTCTCTACATGTCATCCCAGTCTTGGTACTCTTGTGGTTTCTTTTGTTTGCTCTGGTTAGTAGGTGTATCTGTGTTATCTAACCTTGTTTACTCAGGTTCATTTCTTCCTAAGCCAACTCAAGACCACAAGGTAAGTATATGCATCACAGTCATGTGTATGAGGATCTCTTGCTGTTGTACATACTGTTTGCAAGAAGGACTCATGAGCATGGAGGTACATTTCCTATATTCACATCATTTGCTCTGATGCATATAGCCAAGATACATATAACACATGGCTTACTCTGTCATGCTTATGCATTCACACGCTCCTATGTTCCATATTTATATGATTGCATACATGTAGGGGGAGCCTATGCATGTTATATGTCTTTCCAAAGCTTTACTTGTTATTCTCTATATCTTCATCTAAAGCTTTGATGTAAGTTGTCATCAATTACCAAAAAGGGGGAGATTGAAAGCACAAGTGCTCCCTGGGTGATTTTGGTAATTAAAGACAACACATCTCTTGTTGGACTAATGCTTCTACTTAGTATGTTTCAGATAAGTTCAAAAATGGAGTGGCATGGACTAGAGGATGTGGAACCCCTTCAAGTTGCTGAGGACAAAAGATTGGCTCAAGCTCAAAGCTCAGGACTCTACATTTTCTATTTTAGTGATCCAAGATCACATTGAGTCCATAGGAAAGCCAATACTATTAAGAGGGGATGAGGTGTTGCTTAATGGCTTGCTTGCTCAAAGTGCTTAGTGATATGCTCCAAACCCTCAACTACTTGCCCACATCCACATATGTCCCAAACCAAAAGTCAACCTCGGCCCCACCGAATCTTTCTATCCGGCGCCACCGAGTTCTCTTGACATAGCCACTGCCAGAAACCCTAATCAGTTCGGTGTCACCGATGGGATCTCGGTCTCACCGAGATGGGCTTGCAAACTCTTTGTTGCCTATTGCAATAATTTCGGTCCCACCGAGATATGTAATCGGCCCCACCGAGTTTGCTTGGCCAACTCTCTGTTTCACTTATTACCCAAATCGGTCCCACCGAGTTTGAGTAATCGGTCAAACCGAGATGAGGATTTACCCTAACCCTAGCACATCGGTCCCACCGAGTTGATCCATTTGGTCCCACCGAAAACCCTAACGGTCACATTATGAACCGAATCGGTCTGACCGAGTTCTCTGAATCGGTCCCACCGAGTTTGGTGATTTGTGTGTAACGGTTAGATTTTGAGTGGAGGCTATATATACCCCTCGACCCACTCTTCATTCATGGAGGGAGCCATCAGAACATGCCTACACTTCCAACACATATTTTTCTGAGAGAGAACCACCTACACTTGTGTTGAGATCATGATATCCCATTCCAACCACATAAATCTTGATTTATAGCCTTCCCCAAGATGCTTTCCACTCAAATCATCTTTCCACCAAATCCAATCCTATGAGAGAGAGTTGAGTGTTGGGGAGACTATCATTTGAAGCACAAGAGCAAGGAGTTCATCATCAACACACCATTTGTTACTTCTTGGAGAGTGGTGTCTCCTAGATTGGCTAGGTGTCACTTGGGAGCCTCCGTCAAAACTGTGGAGCTGAACCAAGGACTTTGTAAGGGCAAGGAGATCGCCTACTTCGTGAAGATCTACCCTAGTGAGGCAATTCCTTCGTGGGCGACGGCCATGGTGGGATAGACAAGGTTGCTTCTTCGTGGACCCTTCGTGGGTGGAGCCCTCCATGGACTCGCGCAACCGTTACCCTTCGTGGGTTGAAGTCTCCATCAACGTCGATGTACGATAGCACCACCTATCGGAACCACGGATAAAAAATCTCCGTGTCTCCAAATTGCGTTTGCACACTCCAATCCTATCCCTTTACATTCTTGCAACTTGCATGCTTTACTTTCCGCTGTTCATATACTCTTTTCATGCTTGCTTGATATGTTTAAACTTGTGCTAAAACTCCACATAAACCTAAAGAATCTAAAAACTGTAACTTTTCTTCTTAGAGTCTATTCACCCCCCTCTAGACACCTCTTCTCGATCCTTTCAGTTGTCCATGTCTCTTTCACACACGCACACACACTTTTTTCACTCACTCTTTCTATTTCACTCTCTCTCTCTCTAGTTAGGGACTCTCTCACGTCCATAAGCATATGGATGTTTTGAAAAGTTAAACCTCAGAAAAGTTTGGCCAGGTATATGCGGAGAAAAACATTTACATCTGGAATGATCATTAGATTCATCACAACATGTACTTACTTCATACTATCATTTATCTTTGGTATTGTACATATAAGTAATTTCTTTATAAACTTGGTCTAAGTTTCAAAAGTTTGACTTTTAAAACAATGTTGGAACTACATTATCGAACGGAGGGAGTAGCTCTTTCTCTCTCTCTACTATCTCTCACGGGCCTCCCCTCTCACACGAACACTCTATACCGACGGATCATACGCTCACCGTGTCAGCGTATAGCTCTATATATTGTTTAGTTGACCGGTCAACCAGTCCACATGCTGCCTTGTCACCTCGTGTTCTGTATCTTCGTGTGCTGGCCCATGTGGCAGTGGGTGAAAATAAGTAGACTAGAGGCCCATCTGACACGCGGTGAAGTAAACAAAGTTGAAACCACTCGGGGTAGCACCCCACATGCTAGTAAATTGAGGGCACATTGAGGACACATTTCTTCTGCGTGGAGGACGCACTTGCGCACAATTCACCACTTCGCGGCGGCATGCATAGAAGGACGCACTCGCGCACATCCAGCACACAACACACACCAACACACGTGTACACCGGCGTCGCCGCCGGTTGAGATGGACGGCGAGGTAGCCAACAAGCGGAGGCGGCTCGAGACAAAACCGCATCCGGCGAGCCTGGACTTCATCAGCAGCCTCCCCGACGACATGCTGCTCGTCATCATCGGCCTCCTCCCCACCAAATCTGCCGTGCGGACCTCCTTGCTCTCCCGGCGGTGGTGCCCCCTCTGGCGCCGCGTCCCCCTCAACCTCACCGTCGACAGCTACCTCTGCGATGGGGATTGCAAACGCATGGCCTCAGTCTCCAAGATCCTTTCATCGCACCCTGGGCCAGCCAGACGCCTTGACATCCGCATGTTCAGTACGAACTGCAAGGTCCAACCCAAGTTCGACGAGTGGTTCTTATCCCCCGCCCTAGATCAGCTCGAGGAGCTCAGCTTTGAAGCTGGACGATGTCGCTCTCTGCCGCGCTCCGCCTCACGCCAACGCTGCACCGCGCCAGCTTCAGCTCCTGCTATCTTCCCCAGATTAATGCCGCACCCACCCTTCTTCTCCCTCAACTCAAGCAGCTCGACCTCTTTGACGTTGTCATCTCGAAGAAGGCTATGTAGCACCAGCTCTGTAGCTATACTGCGCTCGAGTACCTTCGTCTTGAGTAGATCCACGGGTTCATTAGCCTCCACATCGCCTCGAAGAATCTCTGATGGATTTATGTGTCTTGCTGTCCCTGCAACAAGACATCAATTGGGAAGAGATCACTCCAGCTGTTCCACATTATGGTCATTGAGAATGTGCCTTTCCTTGAGAGATTGCTTGTATCAGATCTAGAAGGTCCAACAAAAATCAGGGTCATTGACGCGCCGAAATTGACAGCGTTGGTGCACTCGTCTGCCAAATTCTGCGAACTCTTTATTGGATCCGTAATCGTTCAGGTACATCCCTCATCTTCTTCTCTATCTTCTTGAAATTCACATTTTTAAATTTCTTCTTAATGTATTTACGACAGTCTTCCAAAAAATGATTCCCACAAGCTTGACCCAGTCTATGCGCACAGTGAAGATCTTGGCAATAAAATCTATCGGTCCCAATCTGGATCCAGTTGTTGGATTCCTTACATGCTTTCTGTGCACGGAGAAGCTACTCATCGAGGTGAAACTTCTTTCCTATTAGTAAACGGTAATCACAATGTAGCTCAATTTTTTCATAATTTTCCCAAATTACGATGACAAGTCTAGTGTTCAAAACTGCATCTACACACTGCACCGAAAGAAATGTTTTTAGTATTTTTTCTCACGTGATCACCTGCATCATTTTTTTGTTGCACTACTATAGTAGCCTAGGCTAGTCATAGTGGAAAGTAACTTGGACTACTCCAGTAACTCTATGGTTACCCTAAGAGCAAGTACTACCTCCGTCCTGGTTTACTCTTCCTATTTTGTAGTATTAAAATTTGACCATAGATGTACCTGACAAAATGTTAATGCATGTCACTAAGAACTATATCGTTGGATTCGTATTTGAACATAATTTCAAATGGTGTAATTTTTAGTGACATGCATTGGCATTTTCTTACATAAATCTATGGTCAAAATTTTGTACTAAATAAGAGGTAGTACAAAAGTGCGCTATAACGGCCCTCCACTATGTAGGCCAAAACACGTGCCAAATTCACTTGTGATGCATTTGTCATCGATGCCCCTCCATTGCTCACCTGGTGCCCCAATTTGGATCACCTACTTTGCTCCGGTGCCAAATTAACTCACGCAATGAAAAAACACTTGCGTGGGAGAGAGAGAGGACTGAGGCAATAAAAAACACTTGTTTGGGAGAGTGAGAGGCTGGTGTAGTTGGTTTGATTGATTTGTTTATACATGTGGGTCTGTGTGCACAGCGGTGCCAACTCTCTCACATCATGAGAGCGGTGCCAAAATCTTTTGATTTTACATCGATGCGTATTATGTGGCATACTTTTGCGAAATATGGCATCGACCACATAGTGGAAGGCAACAAATGCTCAAGCTCTTCACGTAGTCCTAGGTAAATGAGAGGAAAGAGAAAGAGAGAGAGAGTGAAAAAATATCACTAGCCAGCCAACCCTATCGTATGAGCGAATGATATTGGTACCTCTTGATGACACGGCAATCTTATACAGTTAGCTGCTCTAATATGTTCTCTTCTTTTGCAGATAAAAAAAGACCCGAAAGTGAATAATGTGTTGCACTATAACAATCTCATCGAATGCCTTGATCTCCATCTTACAGAAATTGATTTGACCGACTACCGAGGCAGCACAACTGAGATTAAATTGGCCAGGTTCTTTGTTCTGGAGGCAAGTGTGCTCAAGGTAATGAGGTTTGGCATTCTCTAGCGCAACAATGAATGGCGTGCTGATCACCGCAAGCGTCTAAGCCTAAATGACAAAGTCTCCGCAGAAGCTGAATTTGTTATTCAAACATCAAGTGGCCAGAGACTTGAAAACTTATTTGCCCATTAGTGACTTGTCAGGGCGGTGGATTTTAGTTTGTACGATAATGCTGCATCCACATAAAGTAACGAAAGTTCTTACGTAAACTTCCTAGTAATTCCCTCTTCGTAGGTGCAGCATTACTCCTAACAATTGTAATATCAGTTTGAAACTTGTAATATTGCCGTGTCCTATTCCTGCATTTTCAAAATCCTGCGAATCAAACAGGTCCTGAGTTGGTGCTGATGTTGTGTCTGCCATCTTTCACCAATAACCGTCGGATCTAGATCTGACGCATACAAACCAAACTTCTCCAGTTTTGCAAAAAGATGGCCGCACTTGTTCCCTATTTACAAACAACTCCTTCTCTCTCACAATCAGCCATATCTCCTCCCCACCACATCTAGAAGGCCATGGAAAAATCTGGCGCGATGGCCGCTGCCGGCGTCGTCCACCTCCCAATCTTGGTGTTCCGTGCAATGCACGGGCATCTACGCACGGGAAATTATGTCGAACACGGCTAGTTGTAAGCACGCTAGGTCTATAGCCATGATGATAGTGACTACAGACGGTGAGGCTGACTACGGTATGCCGAACATGGCGCCTATACTCAGGTGTCATCTCCGGCGTAGGGTCTTGTCACTTCACTATGAGGAGCAGCACGTAATAATTTGACCAACGGGTAGCACAATGCTACTACATTGGTAGTACTACTACTAGTACTAGCACCACCGTCTGGATTTAGTAGTACTACCACGTCCATCTGGATTTAGTATTTGACTAGCAATATCTAGTAATGCATGTCACAAAAAATGTACTACTCCCTCTGTAAATAAATACATGGTGTATTATTTTATTCCTATCGGCGAGATAACTTAATGTCTTTTTGCTACTTAATAGGATTACATGCAATGAACTAACCACTGCATGTGATGTTTGGTAGTCTCAAGTCATTGAAAGCATGCACGGCCCACATCTCTCATTGGTTGATATGTCACGAAATAAGAAACGAGGAGGGAGTTAATGTACTGTGCCTAAGTGTTTTGGGATTATTTGGTTTTCGTAAGGTGACTTACACAACATTTTTGGTTACATGCATTAACATTTTATTAGTTAAATCAAAGGTCAAAACTTGGCGCAAAATGCAAAGGGGACCAATAAACCAGTAAACATCAAAGTTCTCTCATTTGGCCCCAACTAGAGGTCCGGTGAGATGACTATACTGCACCGGCACGGAGGGGGATGCAACTTCATTGACTTACTACACCTGCCTTTGGGTGTATGACACGTGGGCCCAACGGTTGGCTGGCCAACCTATCATACAACCAAAGGCAGGTGCAGTAGAAGGGCGAGGAGTAGATGGCCAACACGCACGTGAATTCAACGCAGTCTGCACTTCTCATATAAAGGCTCCCACCAGTCCAATCTACGAAATCCTACGCACCTACGCACCCAAGGGCAAGAGTGATCACTCCAATCGCAAGATCAGTTGACTAGAAGCTAGACCCATGGAGGTGATGAGCGCGAGCATCAGCCGGCTATGCCAGATGGTCCACGACGCCGGCCTGTGGCCCGACACCGAGGAACATCTCTAGGTAGTGCTTGAGGGCGCCAGGGCGAGGGGCCGCTTGGACGACAACTTCATCTCCTTGTTCAACGAGGTCCTCGTCGGCTTCCTCGACAAGTTCACCGTCATCAAGAAGCTCGTGGACAACCTTGACGTACGCCTCCAGCCCACGCGCCCAGGCTCTGCGATGCCTTCCACCCTGAACGGCATCTATGGTGACAACCTCTTCGACGCACTGGTGGCCCTGTGACTGCCCGCCGTCGCGTCGGAGAATGTCCACCTCGAGGTCGCGCTCGCCGCGCAGCGCCTGGCGCAGCAAGACACCATTGACATAATCACCCACGTCTACGCGCAAATCGTCCACAAGGACTACTACATGCAAGAGGAGGATGATAGGACGCTGGCCTTCATGGACCCCAGGGCAACCTTGGACGGCATTGTTCAGAAGCACGTTGAGCTTGCCGCCAACGCCGCTGCTCCTCACACGTCGGTTGGTGACCCGATGCACTAGGGCGTGAGGATGTCGTTGATGGATCCGTATGTATCTTTATCTTTCCGTCAAATCCATGTAGTAGTATATGGTACTACTAGTAATTATCTTACCTTTCGCATCAACTTCATAATTTTCGTACGTACTCCATGCATCAACCGCGCCAGAACCAAACTTCTCATTACTCTAGGGAAAATCGTTATTTCTATCTATCGGTCGCGCCATGGACCAGAACCAAATTTTACAAGTTACAATTTCAAAAGGAAAAGCCTACCGTGTTCGCGTCGCACCCCCACACGGTTGGTCCGGCACGCCGCTCAAGGGGGAATGCGTGCTGTGTTGCATTTTCACTTACAAGTGGGACCGCAGTTGAGCAAACCGACTATCGGCAAACCCCCATCCCGCCCACCGCGCGATGGCTGAGAAAACAGGAGGGAGAAGAGATGGCTGTAGCACGGACTCCAAGAAAATTGGTGTCGGATGGGACTCGTGTGGGTGGCGTGTGTCGTACTGCTAGACATGAATGCTAGTTATGGCCCATGCCACCCCACTATATAGAGGTGCTGGTTACGTAGAACAAATTTCCTGGAGTCCGTGCTCAGCCCTCCTCTATCTCTCTTCTCAGCCAGCCAGCAGACGCGCGGAGCCCATCGTCTATTTGCTCATATGCGGTCCCACATGTCAGTGAAAACACAAGAGGACCCACTGAACCTGCACATCTTTCACCTCGACGTGCTGGTGATGAAGAACAAATCCAATAAAGATCTTCGGTGGCCGCTTTTGGAGTTACTCAAGAGTAGTAAGATTCTATTTACAGTTTAACCCAAGATGCACATCACGTGGCTTCAACTAGCACTCTATTTTCTTGCATGACACGACCTGGATGCTGGATGTCCCACGTGTCGGCAAAAGGAGGAAGAACTCGACCAAATCTTCGGTTGTGCTCTCAGATTAGACTAGTTGTGCTAACTTAAAATTTATTGTGTAGAATGGATGCAAGTTTTGGTATTGGGAAGAAGAGTACTCCCTCCTTTCCGGTTTATAGGGCTCAATAAAAAATCTCACCAACCAAGGTAGATGGTGAGTGGTGGAATACTTTTTGTAGTTTGCAAAAGCACCAATTGATGCTCTTGTTTGTCTCAAAAAATTAAGTTTACCAATGCATTAATTGCAATGCATGCATGCATAAAATACATGCATTGGTCAATTTTCTCTTAATACTTGCATGCAATGATTTAATGCATCTTGGAATCTGAACATGTGATGGGGAACAACCAAATTGAGTCTTATAAAATGGAAAAACTAAAATTTTGAGATAAGCCCTATAAACCGAAAAGGAGGGAGTACAACGATATATTGATAGAACGCAATTTAGTAGATGTTCTAGCACTTTTAGCTAGCATATAGGCTAGAGATGAGACTAGTGCACTTGTTGATAGAATAGAGGCTAGACACGTCTACTTCTTTACACTCGAAGAAGAAAGAAGCACGCAAGATCGAGCCTCCGCAGATCAACAATGAATGCATCGAGAAGGCACTAATCCAACTTACAGGAGCAGTTATGGAAGTTGGATATCTTCTAAAATGTATTCTTGTGGTTCTTGTTTTCTTTGGTCTTGCTTTTCTAGTCAAAATTTTGGGGATGTATTTCCATGTACCAAAAAATCAATGATGAAAAAAAGATATGTGTTTGCAAAGAAAAATGTACACGTCCAGGATGCGTCCGCGCGTTCGGCGCATGGCCACCGCATCCGAGAAATGGCCCGGACACGACCCCATTACCCTACCAAAACGGACAGAATCCGGGCAAAACGGAGGTCCATTTGGGGTCGTGCGTTGGAGTTGGCCTTACAAGTGGGACCGCGGTTGAGGAAACCGACTATCGGCAAACCCCCACCTCACCCGCCGCGCGATGGCTGAGTTAGAGAAACGACGAGGTTGAAGAGATTGTTGTAGCACAGACTCCAAGAAATATGGTGTCATATGGAAGTCGTGCTGGTGGCGTGTGCCGTACTCCTGGACGTGAGTGCTTGTTCTGGCCCATGCCACCTACTACTCCTACTACTTATAGTAGTAGTATCGAGGATTCGAGGTGCTGGTTACGTACAGCGAACACATTAACATATGGCCCACCTCACACTGTGGCCAAATTTCCTGGAGTCTGTGCTAGGTTAAAAAGTGTTCTTTGTGAGGATGGGTGGCTGGTCTCAAGTTTAAAACTTGTTGTATTACGTGCGTAGACATAGAGATAGTGCAGCATGTGAAGCTAGTACAAATAGTGTACTATTGTTGATTGGCCTCATCCGATAACCTGTTGCAATGCACGTACAATTATGTATTCGAAAAATATTGTTTTGCCTCGTCGCGGCACCCACTCAGAGAAGCGACTCGAAAGCCATTCATAAATTTAGTAAGTTTATCACAGGCATATCATTTTATTACATACAACAGGTCATCAACCCACAACGACAACGAGGATACATTATAAATACTAAAGTTTTCATCACACAACAAATAACAGGCAATGAAATGAACTTCAACTCAACCAATCCTCGGCGTTGGAAACGCTTGCTTTGAACCACAAGTGATTCTCTGGGAAGGGCCAGCTACTTTCAATCTCGAGACCAACGCATGACTGATCATCCAGGCTGAAGCGTCCTACTATATCACGACCAGGGTAGGGAACCACCGCAATGTCCGACGTATAGATATAGTTGCTTCTCATAAATGGTAGTAGTAACGTTGTGTCAATAGCAGTTGGATCGCCTTTCACCATCATTGGATAGTTTTGTCCAAGGAAGAGTGAGTTTTCTCCAAGACTATCAATATTGTACCAGGGAGAAGGTGTTGGCGCTAGCACACTAGTATCCATCCCGAATACCATGCAACGGGTGCTGGAATAGGTCCGGAGAGTGCGACCATGGGAGAAAACACCTGCTTCCTTAGTAGTAACATCAGCAGTGGGTTGTATATAGACAAGAAGAGGTGATCCATCGGAATTAGTTGCCATCCGCCACTAAGTATATGGGCCCTGCTCGTCCTCATGCTCGTGATCATCACCATCGTCATCTCCCCCTTGGTTATAAAAATTTTCAAGTATAGGTGGTGGAATGTTCACAGGACCTTGGAAACACAAGAAGAAGGTTAATTAGTAGAGAAGGGAAACTTGCTAACTCGCATGCATGTGGATGAAACAATTATAATTACGGTGGAAGACAAACGTACCGAAACTACGAGGATCCCATGCAAAAACAGTGCCACGAGTGGTGGCAGCAAACACAAGACCCTCGTATTGAATTGCATCACAGTACACATCCATGTATAGAAACTAATTTTTGAGCAATATCCATCCAGTCGAACCACAAAGGACGGCAACAAGCTTGTCGAAGATAGCAACAACTCCATAGTTCCTGTAATTCCAAGTGCGGTTGGGAACTCGACAAATTGCTATCTTCCGTAGAAGACAGTCACCATGATCGTATTTGAACGTGCGTAGAATACCGGTGTGCTCAACCTCTGGGCAGTCTGAGATTTTTGGAAGTGGAACCCGGTGACGAGTGTACACATTCACAATACCGGTGTACACTCGCAGTTGTACCCAATATACACAACCCAATCTCCATTTGCGCCTGCCCAAGCCTTGCCCTCAAGCGATGGCATCTTAACATCATACGTATCATTATCAAGCGACATCAACTTGCACAAGGCGAGGCTTCCCTCATCCCCGCGCCAGTCAGCAGGGTCACGGCAAAGAAGATAGGGGAGATCAAACCGCTCTTGGACCCTTGGGTTCCTTGTAATGATGTTATTAGTTGAGTCGAGAATGGTCTTGAACGAACCTGCCATGCTAGCCGAGGTGATGACGTCGCACCGATCAATGAGTTCCCCCACCACGTCATCTTTCAGATCGGGGCAAGAATAAAGGGGTCATTTCCGGCTTGTTCCCTCCATGGAGAAGATGATCGAACAATGGCAGAAGGAGGGGTGAAGGCAAATGGAGGAGGAAGGAAGAGCGTGCGACAACACTTCCAAATCGAGAGGGAAAGGCGAAGATTCGGTGGACGGTTGTTAGTTTGCCACGGTACACGAAGAGGCGCCCCGGCCTACACGTCCTTTCGGAAATTGTACAAAAGGACTCGCTGTCGTCTCACTAACATGTTGGAACGGGACCACATGTCAACAAAACATGGTGTGTAATTTCTCGTGCAAAATGCGATCTGGCCGCGTTGGCCCGAGGTGCCGCATTAGTTATCGACCTTTGTTTTTTTAATGGCGTGCCGTTCAGTTTTGAAGCACGACTAACTAGTACTGTTTGCAAAGAAAATATAAACTACTCTACCTCTAGTACTAGTAGTATAAAAAGATATATAGGCTGGAGCTTCAGAGCTTTCTTGCTAAGGGCTGCCCACTTGCTTCTCACACTATCACCCTCTCTCCAGATCTAAAAAAGACGGCCTCTCTCTCCCTCCTCATCGGTGGTCACATATCCGCCAGGGAAGAAAAGGACGTGCAGCATTGACGCAATCGTCGTCGGCGAGCAAGGTCACGCACTGACGACAAGGCCGTCCTCTCAGACCTAGCGCCCGCGCGGGATGGCCTCCGTCCCCAAGCTTGCTGCCGTAGTGCGTGCGGAGGACGACGACCACGAGCGAAGCCACTTCCCGCCGACCCTCAGTTATGCTACCTCTTTTCGAACCATACCCTTGTTCTATTGCCCCATCTGCCACGTCGCTGCATGTGGATCTTTTTCCACTCCATCATCTTCCCAATTTGCTATCCTCTGCTCTGCTGGTTAGGCAGACGAAACCCTTAATTTGCACTATTAAAGGAAACCCTACTTCATGCAGACTAATCCATGTCTGGTTTGAATAAGGAAAGGAAGGGAGACTGTACTGTCCAAGAGAGTAGGCATCGAACCCGCATCTAGGTTGAAAAGGGGAAAATCAGTAGCTAAGGAACGAGTCTCGTGTCTCTTGGTTGAAGAAGGGTAGAAAGGCATGACAACGCAATAGAGAATGACCAGGTCGATCGGTTTGTTGTCCTCACATAGGAAAAAGGTGGCTAAACAGAACAAAAATGGGACGTAATCCACATAGGCTGCCTGGATATTTGTTGCTCTGGGCAACCATACCTCCCTCACCACTCTATGCGTCCGTGGAGGTACATCATACTGGTGCGCCCACTGTCCGAATGGGCCTCCCATGCTCTTATTGTCACTTTTTTGCTGTTAGTATAACGCCAGCAGTCAAGTCAAGCAATGCTATTGCTAAAGTGATGCCACATTTAACTAATGCCGCACTCAGTCTAATGCCACCGATAAATTTAAGCAATGCCATTTAATGTCACTGGATTATTTCAGGGTTAGTTGTTGATTGTGTATGTATTAAAGATTTTCAGCTAAGGCATTCTAATGATGTTGCACAACCAGTATACCAACGATGAAACTTGTTACTACCTTCAGATTTTTGCACTTTTAATGCTTATAGATTACATACCTCACTTTCATGAGATAAGTTAATTTTTTTGTACAGTTTCACCAAAATGCCAAGGCGCTGATGTCATTTTATTTTGGTTAAACTGCACAAAAAATTATGAAGACAAGAGGAAAGGTCAAGAGTGGGCACCTCCTCCTCCGGCTGTTCTCTTGATTCGTTCGATCAAGTTTTTATGTTTGATCGATTATCAAGATTGGGATAGCAATTTTTAAGGTCCCCCCGAGTTCGAAATGATATTTACCTTGGAGGTATATGGTTTGCAATTTTTTTATACTGTCATTAGTTAATAATGCTAGTTACCTTCAGACTTTTGTATTTGGTTTAATGCTCATGCAAAGCTAGTATACCAATGCTGAAACGTGTTACCTTTACATTTTGTATTGTTAATTCTTATGGAAATCTTCCAGTGCTAGAGTTTATTGAAATCTGTTCAGTAAAACCATTGTACTGTACCCAGTAATAAAATAACTACTCTACTGTTGCACTAGCCACTGGATTAGTGTATATTTGTAGTATTCAAAATTTTGAATGGTGTTGCATTAGCGTATGAACATAAATAAAGTGTGGCAAGCTTTCCCAGATATGTGCTCAAGAAAACTACTACCTGTTCTTCTAAATACTAGACGTTTGGGTACTTTAAATTGAACCGCGAAAACGTCTTATATTAAGGAACAGAGGGTGTAGAGTTCACTCAAATTATCCCGGTAAAGCTAGTCACACCTTTGTTAAAATTAATGTTCATCATGTTATCGGAGGAGGTCTGTAAGTTTGTCTCTAATGCCTGTCGACTACATACCTGACATCATGATGTAATGTTAAGTCATTTCCTTTCGTACAGTGTCACTGAATTGTCAAGGCGGTGATGGCATTTTATTTTAGTTGAACTGCACAAAATATGCTTAAAAGAAGAGGAAAGGTCAGGAATCGATCATTCTTTCAGAAAGAACTATATATGCCTTTCTGACATCAGCCGCTGTTGCCTTATTTATTCCTTCAAACATGTGGTTAGAAACAGTCTTGCTACCTTTTCCCATTAAGAAATTGGAATGCTTATATTTGTGAGTCTATGCTTCAACTAGTGCCACTTTTATAGTAATCACACTTTCAATATCTATGCAAACAGGGATGCTCGATTTTAGTGGAACTGCACAAAAAGTCCAACTGGTTCAACATTAGGAGCATGTTTTCTTCCAAACCTTTATATCCAATTGGTGGCACTATGAGCTGTTCATTACGAAGGTACATGGTTTGCTACTATCTTGCTACTCTTTTTGTACTGTCATTAGATAGTAATACTAGTGGTTTGCATGTGAATTTATTGGCAAGGTGGACCTACATTGGAGGTGCAGGACATGATTCAATGATTGGATGCTCAATTTTGGTTGTATCAATTTCACCTCTTCCATCACTGCGAACATGGATATCCTTGGTCTGATGAAGAATAGGCGCTATATTTCTGCTCTGAACCAGCAAATCAATTCGGTATGAAATTGTCCAGGGCAAAACATGACTGTATCAAATTATCCAGTGCAAACCATGACAGATGCTAAGCTGAAGAGACATGTTTAAACCGAAAATACAAGGTCAGGTATATGTTTACTAGCTGCTTGATATTTGTGCAGACAGAGATGTCTGCCCGTTGCTATTTGGCAAACACACAAAGTGACCGCAATTTTGGTTGAACTGCAGAAGAGAATAGTATAGTCACTGCATGCAGTGCCATTTGAAAATAGACACAGAAAGATTGGATAGTCACTTCATGGACTGCAGAAAAGTAGTACTGTACTATTTATTGGCCAACACTAGGTGTTTCATTGCTTTGGTATGATTATACAATGGGTATCATTTTGCCTAAGTTAAAGTTTGTATTCCGAAAATAGTCTCGCCGTGTGATCGAGAGAAGACCAAATCATATTGCAGTGGATGTTCCTCCATCATGTGTGGTTCATTCCCATGGTTCCAGCTCTTGGTGAAACCACTTACATTTGCAAGAGGAATTGTAGACTTCACAAACAAATTTGTCTTCCAGTCTGTACTGAATGTTGGCCAAGAGAAGCATCCATGTTAGTAGGCAGAACAGATGTTTTTTCTAGATCTTTGCTTTTGGAGCTACATATTTGTACTGTGAATCATTTAGATGCATTAACATGTTGATCGTATGTATGGGAATCGTACTAGTTGGTTTTAGTTACGAAGCAAGATCCGAAGTGGCTGATCTTTGCTTTTGGAGCTACATATTTGTATATGATTTGTGAATCATTGAGATGCATTAACAGTTCCTTATTTCTATTCGCTCAGTGTTTACAAGTTACTGATCGATCACTAGCTAGCCTACTAATGCGCTCCTGGCAGTTTTAGTTGCGACGCAAGATCCGAAGTGGCAGTTTTTTGAATAAAAATGCCTACCTCTGAAAAAACTGACAAGCTGCTCTGAAGAAAATGCCATGCGAATCTGAAGAAACTGCCAGCGAAAACGTTCGCAAATGCCTTATCTCCCAGCTAAAGTTCATCAACTAATGCCCTCGGCTGCGACTCGTTGCATGCTGTTCCGCGTACTGGCTGCGAGCGATTTTGAGTGCATGCATGCAGCCGACCGTAATTAAGGCAGCTAACTGATGCGAAAAAGATGCGCTTTAATTGTTGCGGGCCTTTTAAATCCGTGGAATCATTATTGACAAGGAGGGAGATGATTCGAGTGCACTCGTTTGACCGTCATGCCGGCGTGCGACCCAGCACGAATGGGACGGGACAACACAGTCATAATTTCAATTTCTCTAGTTTTCCACGGCAAGCTGGAGCGCTAAGCCATGCCTTCTTAATTATGCATTGAATTCCGATGACCATCGCGCTACCTTCCGCCTATAAGTACTGTTTCCCGGCCTTCTCTGGTGGCACCGTGACCCAACTTGCCCTATCCTCATAAGCCCCCACCGGCCCGATGTCGCTCGCCACTTATCCTCGCTCTCGCCACGTGCGCCATGCCCCCGCCCGTCCGCGATAGGCGAGGCCGGAGGCGATCACCGCCGGAATTAGTGTTCGGTTTTTCACCGGAAGGCAGACGGAGGGGGGAGGCATTCTATCGGTCTTTAGATGGCAATGCGGAGATCGAGGACTTGTTGGAGCGCGACCGCCTGGCGGAGGAGCAGGAGTTGTTGGAGCGCGACCGCTTAGCGGAGGAGCAACGTATCGCTGATTTGCGCCGCCAGCGGGACATGGAGCAGTAGCGCACTGACGCTCTGAGTCGCGAGCAGAGCGCCCGCAACTGGGCCGACTACGTGGAGGCCGGCGCCCGGCAAATAGCCCTGGAGGCTGTCGAGCATGCACGCGTTCGCGACACCAATTTTGAACTACCAGCTCGTCAAGTGGGTTTCCCGCTTAGAAGCCGAAGCTTCGGTGGACCGCGCCGGCATGGAAAGGGCCAACGCGCGCGAGCAACGCGCCCTATCGCACCTCTGGCAAGTCCGAGGCGAGGCGGAGGACGCCGGTGCCGTCGTTTAGCGTGTACCACAGATGGCGACCGGCATCGTCTAGTTAGCTAAGAGTAAGTTAGTACTTGTACACTACTAGAGTATTAGTGGGAGTAGATAGTTAACTTGGCTATGATGGTTGCCAATGTGGAAGTTCAGTACTCTATATGTGGATCAGACCTGTTACTTTGCTCTGAATGTTGAACTTTCCGTTTGAACGTATGGAATGGGCTGTTATTTTTTTAAATGGGTTGTATTTGTCCTCCACGGGTTTAGAGGCTGACTTGTGGGCCTACCAAGTTGACGCGTACACAATCAGGAGATGATTGTACGTGGAAAGGATGACAGCAGGGACCCGCCAAGGTCATGGTAGTACGCAAGCAAGTGCCTCCTTATTTCAAGCCAATAAAAAAATGGTTCCTCCTAATGGATTTCTGACATCTGGGTCCCATGCCATTTTCAACGTAGTCAATAAACGAGAGAATTGCACAACGAGCGGCTGACACCAGGGACCCAGCAGCTCAACCAGTTATTTTTGTTTTGGGTTAATTTGATAAATGCTACTCCAAATCTGGTGTTTCCGAGAAATGCCACTACAATTCCCAAACTTTGAAAAATGCCATTTCATGCCATTTCTAGTGGCATTTTTCGAAGTCTGGAGTGGCGTTTTTCAAAGTTTGCAAATTGCAGTGGCGTTTTCCAAAGTTTGCAAAAATTGCAGTGGCATTTTTCAAAGTTTGGAAATTGCAATGACATTTTTATGAATCGCCATAATTGGAGTGGCATTTATCTAATTTATTTTGAGACGGAAGCAGGGTGTCAACTGGGCTGTGTGGAGCACTCTGGCCTGTCTAGACAGCCTTCTCTTTTATGTTTACCACAAACCAGCCCAGCAGTTTTTTTCTTTCTGAAAATGGCTAGCCCAATTTTTTGTGATTTGCCAAGTAAGTCGCTTTGTCAGGCCTGTTGGGCTGCAAATCTTTCAAGACGAGGAGAGCTTCATTCGGCTGGCCGAGAAAATGGTCTATCAGTAATGAGAAATGGGTTGTACATTTTTAAAACACATCGAACTGGCAATTAGTTTCAAATTTCTTTCTTTTTATTTCGAGATTTTAAATTGCATTAATTATTATGCGTGGACAATTTGTTGGATTTTATATTGATATACATTTATTTTTAAAATCAGTTTGAATGTGACTCGAAATTTCGGGATTAAAAGCAGTTTGGACCGCACCGAAATATGCAAAATTTCGTATAATTTTTTAACCGTGGACACAATGTGGGATGTAATGCTAACAAAAAGAATATGGGCTCCAAAAAAAACCTTAAGAATTATCAAATGGGATGTAAATTATTAGAAATAATGGCAGATGGGTGTATGCTGTTTTCCACAGATTTGAGGCTTTCCTTAAAAAAGGTTGACGCACAAGCAGTGACTGTTGGATGTCCATCCAACGGCCGTCGTGCTTCTTCAATCTCTGCTCTTTCTGCTCCAGCCACTCAAACAAGCGCCGGCGGGACTGCATGCTCCCTCCTCCCCGTGGCCGGCTGTGCTGCCGCGCAGGCCTCACCGCCCCATCGTACTCCCAGCGCTCGCCTAGCCATCCCTCTACTCATCCACACATGCTGTTATTCTCCGGCGACGACAGACGAACCAGTAAACCATCATACAGTCGTACTCCCCTCGGCGTGGGAAACAACTGCCGAGTCTTCCCTGGCTCCATGTCGTTCCCTTACTAGGCCTCGCCATCGTCCACCGCCCTCGTGCTCTCGGCGCGGCCTGGTCAATGTGGTTAATGACCGACATGCATCTGAAGTGGACCGTACGTGGAGAGGCTGACAGCTGGGTCTACGGCCGCACGCAAGGAAATGCCTCCTTATTACACGCAAAATAATGATTCCTCCACCTGACATCTGGGACCCACCGAAAGGGCCTCTGTATTTCGTGAAAAAAACGTTACCGCCGCTGACAGCTCAGACCCACCAGCTATATCTTCGCACGCAAGGAAGTGCCTCCTTATTACGCACAAAAAATGAATGCTCCCCTTGCTAGCTGGGACCCAGTATAGTGGGAGGTTGACGGGGATGGAGGGCTTTGTCAACTTAGTCAATATGCACGATTCTAGCTCCTGTGACCGTACGATGTCCATCCAACGGCCGTAGTGCTTCTTCAACCTCTGGTCTTCTTGCTCCAGCCGCCCAAACCAGCGCCGGTCGTGCCTCGTGCTCCTGCCTCCCGTGGCCGGCTGCGATGCGGCGGAGGCCTCACCGCCCCCTACTACTCCCACCGCTAGCCAGGCCATCCCTCTACTCACCCACACCCCCTGTTATTCTGCGGCGACGGCAGCCTCACACCGCAGCGAACCAGTGAACCCTCATACTCCTCTACGCGTGGGCATCCACTGCGCGTCTTCCCCGGCTCCGCGTCGTCCCCTTCCTAGGCCTCGCCGTCGTCCACCGCCTTGGTGCTCTCGGCGCGGCGTGGTCAATGTGGTCAAGGAACGGCTTCCATCGGACGTGGACTGTACGTGGAGAGGCTGACAGCTGGGTCCACGGCCGCAGCAAGGAAGTGCCTCCTTATTACGCGGAAAATAATGATTCCTCCACCTGACAGCAGGGACCCACCGGACGGGCCACCGTATTTTGTGAAAAAAACGTTTCCCCCTGACTGTTGGGACCCACCAGCTACATCTTCGCACACAAGGAAGTGTCCGAAAAAAAACCGATTCGCCCCCTGACTGCTGGGACCCACTAGCTACATCTTCGCACGGAAGGAAGTGCCTGACAGTTGGGACCCACTTGGTCGAAGCGTACGTAGCGTTGTCATTCTGGTCGCGAACGTGTACGTGCATACTGGTCGATGTAGAGGCGCGCACGTGTCGTAGTAGAGGCGCGCACGTAGCATGTACACGTACGTACAACAGCAGTGTGCAAGAAAGAAAATACGGCCACGTACGTACATACGGGCTTGGTCTCGAACGCCTACTCGCGCATACATATGGCCAGGGCTCATGTACATGGCTGGGTTGGAACGGAGAAACTGCGTCGTCGTCGTGTTCATGGGGAGCCAACCGGCTGGGTCGAAACGGAATGCATCGTCGTGTTCATCGGGAGGGCTTGGACGGAATAGCCGATGGAAACGAGGCCTGGCATACCGCAGATCGGAGGAAACAGCCTTGTGTTCGACCGGCCACGGTCGAAACGAGATCTTGTTCATCGGGAGGGGTCTGGCGTACCGCAAAACAGAGGAAACGGACCTCCTACGGTCGAAACGGGGGTCCTGTTCATCGGGAGGGGTGTGGCGTACCGCAAAACGGAGGAAACAGACTTGTGTTGGAGCGCTACGGTCGAAATGGGGGTCCTGTTCATCGGGAGGGGTGTGGCGTACCGCAAAACGGGACTCCACGGGATACTGTTCATCTCCACCATCGACCCCCTCCAGCTTCCACGGGCTACTGTTCATCCACAGTCGACCTCCTCCAGCCTCCACCTGCGATTATTCATCCACGGGCTCCTGTTCATCCAGCCTCCACCGCATGCTACTCCACCGGCTACTATTCAACCAGTCCTCTCCACGGGCTCCTGTTCAACCACCCCTCCACGGGCTACTATTCATCCAGCCCTCCACCGTCTACTGTTCATCCAGCCCTCCATGGGGTCCTGTTCATCCAGCCCCAACTGGCTCGATCGATCGGGGTCCTATTCATCCAGAGGAAACACCACGGGGTCCTGTTCATCCACCCCCACCGGGAACTGTTCATCCAAACCCCCCCCCCCCAGCAACGCTCACTCTTCATCCAGAGGTAGCATCGATCGGCTTCTGTTAACAGCAGTAGTGAAGGAATCGCTTGATCGGGTTCAGTTAACAGCCATCGATCGATCGCTCGGGTTCATTAACGCATAGCCTGCGCAAGGGTTCAGTTAGAGCCCAATACCTCGCACCCACGCGCGTGCGTGTACGAGAGAAACGCGCATCGCTCGGCCCCGACCACCCACCGTAACCGGGAACACCCCGATATTTTCCTCACCCTCGCTTCTACCACGGTTTTTTCCGTCATGGACGACCCAAAGAATGTCATGCAGCTGCGTCTCCGGCCCGCCCAGGACGAAAAGCCCATTTTCTGTCATGATTTTTTGTCATAGAAGTAGGAGCCCACCACATCTATGATCATACCGGGTTTTGTCACAATTATCGTCATAGAAATTTTTTCATTCGGCCCAAAATATCACGGATGTGTCTTTTTTTTTGTAGTGAATGGCACCGCAATTAACGGGCTGACCTACCATAGCGCTGCCCTGTTAGGAAGAGGATCACCACCAAAGACACCTAGACAAGTTAGTGTGTTAGGCGCGGTGAACATTGCAGCAGTGCTGCTAGGGTTTTGCTCGCTAGGGTTTGGTCGTGAACTAGGGAAGGGGATGGGAAATGGACGAAAAATGAATGGGCTGGTGGCTTAGAACCCATGAACAAAGAGAATTGAAAGGCCGCGCTCTGAGGTACTCACCAGCCGCAAGCGATTTCTTGGAGAGACCGCACTCACTAGTTAAAGACGTACTCACCGGCCGCAAGCGATTTCTCTTGAAGAAACCACACTCACTAGCCACAAGCGGTTTGTTGGAGAAACCACCGGTGGCTAGTGAGACATTGGGAGCGGCTTCTAACTACCAACTATCTACAATATTTACTATTGGCGGTTTCCTATTCCTAAGCATCTTCGGGACTTCGTATACAATAATAGCAACCTCTAGTGGGGGTATTACAGGTGGCTTTATTCTGTTTGGTCAAAGTTGCTCCTAGAGCCCACTTCTAATTCCTGTTTTGTACTAGTGAAATGCATAGTGCGAGGCAGTACGAGGCAGTGCAACCCCAATGGAGGTTCTATCCCATCAACTGTCGCACTGAATGTGAGGGGATGGTTTAGCTAGCGATTTGGTTCTTGTTCCGTCTTCATCACACCCCGAATTTCACATAAAGTGTCCATGTATTGTGCGATTTTGGCAGGCAATCATAGGCGGCGTGCCATAGTGAGTGAGGCGCCTATTTGGGTGTCCCACGGAGCTATAGAGGCAGGAGGTACACGACAGTAAGGCCTTAATCCATTCCTCCCTTGGCCGTCCTTTGCCTTTCTCGTGCATGCGTTCCTCCGTCGTAGACATAGCGGTTCACATGCACAACTCTTCCTTCTTTCTTCCTGCAAACCCCACCGCTACAAAGTGATAACCCACAAGTATATGGGATCAATTGTAGCCTTTTTATAAGTAACAGTGTCAAACCAAACGAGGAGCTAAAGGTAGAATTAATGTTCTCTCAAGTTCTATCGACAACCGATACAGCGCTACGCGCACTTAACGTTTGCTTTACCTAGAACAAGAATAAAACTACTTTATAGATGTAATATGATAGGTTTGGAAGAATAAAACTAGAAGGACTTAGCTAGATAATAAAAGTTAGTTTGTTTTAGTAGAGAGCTTTTTGTAACACAAAGAGAAAGGTTGTCCATAGGCAATTAAATATAACACGATAGATACTTATCATATGCAATGAGAGAGAGGCGTAAGATAACACATTTTTCGTACTTGGGTCACGTGCACTTATGATTGGAACTCTAACAAGCATCTGCAACTACTAAAGATCACTAAGGTAAAAACCCAACCATAGCATTAAGTAACAAGTCATCTTTACTCCCATACGCAACAACCCCCTTACTTGGGTTTAAGATTTTGTCCCTCTCACAACCCACTATAAGTGAATCATGAACGTGTTGCAACACGCTACAATGGTAATCCAACACGCTTGCGCGACACGGAGGGCACTATAGGACAGCACCATATCAACATACAACTCATATCAATCACACAATACCACAATTAACCTATGGGACAAAAGAAATCTACTCAAACATCATAGGATTGCCACACATCATTGGATAATTATATATAGCCTTAAGCACCATGTTTAAGTAGGGATTACAGCGGAAATAGAGTGGTTACACCATTGCATAGCGGGGAGAGAGTTGGTGATGACGGCGGCGAAGTTGTTGGTGTAGACCGCCGTCATGATGATTCCCCCGGCGGGTGCTCCGGCGTCGCCGGGAGAGAGGAGGAGAGATCCCCCTCCTTATTCTTCTTGCTTGGCCTCCCCCCTAGATGGGAGGAGGGTTTCCGATTTGGTCATTGGCCGCCATGGCTCTCGGAGGGTAGGAGCCCCTCCGAGATTGGATCTCTCTCTCTCTCTCACTCACTCTCTCTCTCTCTCTCTCTCTCTTGGTTTCTCTTCTGTTTCGCGTCTGTTTCTGAACCCCTTCACCATTTTTTATATTACCGAAGATTCGTAACTGATTGGGCTGACATTTTAACACGGCATTTAGCCGAAAATTATCTTTTGTGCAGCGAAAAAGGGCTCCAACTCCCTTATGAGGGGGTCACAAGGCAACACGGTGCGCCATACCCCCTATGGTGCGCCTTGTTGCCTTGTGGGGCCCTCGGGCACCTTCTTGCCTTGATTCTTCTTCGGATAAATCACATATATTCCAAAATAAATATGGTAAAATTTTATCGCGTTTGGACTTCGTTTGATATGGATTTTCTACAAAACGAAAACATGCATAAAACAGGAACTGACACTGGGCACTGGATCAATATTTTAGTCCCAAAAATTATATAAAATATTGCCAAAAGTGTATGAAAGTTGTAGAATATTAGCATGAAACAATCAATAGTTATAGATAGGACGGAGACGTATCACAAGGCCAAGCCTGCGTGATGGTGCGTGGCAACGAGAATAAGGGTGGCAGCGATAGTGGTGGTGGTGGCAGAGCCGAGAAGGTGTTCCCCCAATACGTGAAGAAGGTGAATATGTTCACTACAGTTTAAGTGAGTCCGAAAGATCACCTTCAATTGGTTTGACTCCGCGGTATCCTTCGACCAGTCTGATATCCCGGACTATATTCCCAATCCAAGGAGATCTACCCTGGTGCTCGACCAAATCATCGGGGTTTGCCATTTGTCCAAGGTGCTCATGGATGGCTGCAGGGAATAACATCTTGTATGTTGAGATGATGGAGAAGATGGGCGTCTCACTCTCTCGCCTCCGGCTGTCCTCAACCTACTTCCATGAAATGTTTCCTAGAAAGAAGGCCTAGTCATTGGACCAGATCTCTTTGGAGGACGACTTTGTAACCCCAATTTTTCTTGTGTTGAGACCTCTCTTTTTGAGGTCGTATCTTTCAGAGGGGCTTATCACGCCCTCCTCGGATGACCAGCATACGCAGAATTCATGTCGATCCCATGTCATTTGTACCTAAAGCTCAAGATGATGGGTCCCAATGGCATAATCATAATCAAGAGCGACTTCAAGAACACACACGACTGCGAGGTGGCAAAGTTGACCTTGCCGCTGCTAAGCTCGAGAATATCAAGAAGACGGTGGCTCTAGACAGTGGAGCTCTGACCAAGAAGGCCAAGGCGGTCTCTGCCTTCCAGCTGGGCCGGGACACGAAGAAACTCTAGGTGCACCCTGAAGACCCTGAGAAGACCGTCATGATGGGGCTGGGGGAGAGCGGCCTGCTCCACATAGGAAAATGTGCTCATCAGTTTCCTTCCTGAGAACATGGGTATTTCAACATGGTAGCCCTTTGACGTGGTAGGTGTCCCAGCGGAGATCGCCTAGTGTAGCTTAGACATTAACAAGAGCACCATTTGCGCTCGAGGGGCGTAGAGCCATCGGAGAAGAGATAGCCCAGCTTCTAGCTGTTAGGTTCATCCAAGAAGTGTTCCACTCAGACTGGCTGGCGAACCCGGTATGTCCTCTTCCTCATCAATAAGTCACATGTCTCTATTCTTCTTTTCCTCAAGTGTCAGTGGATTCAAGTCCTGTAGGATTGTAATGTTTACCCACTAGATCTTCTTCGGTAGACTTCACTAAATCATGATTTTGCAACATCGCCATCATCAGGCACCATCAGTTATCTGTCAGCATCATGAGTAATAGTAGGCTAAGAAGCCACAACAGTAAGTTGCATGCTAATTATGTAAGCATCATCGGCCTAACCTAAGTATATTGACTCTCACTTCAAATAGTTTGTGTAGATGGTTTACAACAATATGTGCTAAGTTTGGGTTTTCTAGAGAACCTCAATTAGCAAAGAGATTCTCTTTGACTCTTGACTTTATCCAAACATCAAAGTGTAACATGATCACATACATTGTACTCCCTATCATAGTACCTTTTTCTGCGAAAAGGACCAAACTGATTATAAAAGTTCACTAGAAGTATAAAACGCCCCGAACATAATAAAAGATACATCGAGTCTCTAGACCACCGAACGACCACTACCACCGTCAAAACATGTCGTCGACGTGCCACTGTTGCTGCTCCCCTACCGTAGATGACCAGGCATTGTTGATGATAGCCCGAAAGTCTAAATGCATGTGCCCTTAAGGACCCACGTCCAGGAGTCGCTGGTGTCGCTGTTGAACCCTTGAAGATCGAAGCACCTGACATCTGATCTTACAATCGTGTGCACACACCAAGAAACTCAAACCTTCCTGCTTCAAGGAGATGGCAGAAATCTATGTTGGAGCTGCGTCGACTCCATTTATACGGGCGAACTCGAGAAGGATCGGAACCCAACGGAGGGAGTAGTTTGAGCAGCAATGTTTTGTGTGTTATAGTAGATTGTCAGCAAAGGGAAATTAAAAGCGCCATCATATCGTTGTTGACCATTGCCACCCAAATGGTTTGCCAAAAAGCAGTAGTCGCATCCATTCCAAACACATCACAAGTGCAAGCACCAAATTGCATACAGTCAGCAGGAACGCAACTAGCCAGCTACTACGCAAAAAAAAAAAAACCTATATTTACAAGTTACTACGAACAAACACAAGCATCATTGTGAGAACTAGCTTACTCACCCAACTACTAGAATTTCATAGGCTTCAACGTACTCACTTGGCAGGCTCCCAGCCTAGAGCCTCCCTCTGATTTGGGCCTTCCCCTTCAAGACATCACAGGTGGTGGGCAGTGTAGGTGCCGGCGAGATACATGGTTTTTAAATTCTAATAAATTTAGAACTCGTCTGAAAGAGCCCCCCCCTCCCCCCGTGTCGTCCGCTCCTGGGCGACTGTGGGGCGAATCCCACCTCCGATCTAGGCCACCCTGCCTCCTTCCTCCACCCTCCGCCGTCGCCGGCGGCCGCCGTGGGCCTCACTCGTGCGGTTGTTGTTGGCGGCGGCGGGGCGTCCCAGCGTGCTCCCCCGGCCAGTCGCACGCCCCCTCCATCCCCATCCTCGTCGGCGACCACTCCTCCCCGTCAACCTATCCCGGCGCGGCGGTCACCCCCAGATCTGGCCATGGCGGTCGTCGTCCTTGCCGTGCTCTGGGGGTGACCTGGGATCCAGCCCCCGCCTGGCTGCCATGGTGGCCTCCCTCCTAGATCTGTTCTGGTGGCGGCCGGTGGCCCATGCCTTGGCCGGCGGTAGGCTAGCAAGGGGATGTGGCCCCTCTGCTCGGCCTAGGTGTGCTGCCCCTGCTCCCATGCTGCCGTAACGATTGGGGGTTTGGGGTTCGCTCCCGGCTGGATCTGGATCTGGCATGTTCGATCACTGCAGGCCCCTTCCCTGGTGGTTGTCATGGTGGTGCTGGTCCATCGTACTAGGGTGATGTTGGGGCTGTTCGCGGTGTTGGTGGAGATGCTCGTGGTGGGTGGATGCCGGGGCAGCGGCCTCAGGTGCGTGGGTGGTGCCGGCTCAGCGGCGAGCGGCGGCCGCGAGTGTTGTACCGCAACTTTGGTCATGCGGGGACAAGGTTGTGGCACGTGTGCAGGCTCCGGTGAAGATCGAGGCCCTCTGCTCGTGGATGCACCCACCGGTCTAATCCAGCCATGGCAGTTTCGCCGCGATGGCTCGTGCTCTCGGGTCCGGATGGTTGGGCGTGGAGTGTGGGACCGGGGGAAACCCTTGGCCTTTGGCGCCACGGCGAGGCCAGCTCCATTATCTTGGAATCGGTCCCCTTTTTGGAGGCCTCGTCGAGATCCCCTTCTGCCTCCTTCTTCCCCGCTCCTTGGACAAAAGCCCTTGTTCCCCTTGTGGGCAGTGGCGGCATGTCGATGGTGTTACCTCCCTGGAGGCGTCGTCTGGGGTTCGGGGGGTGTGGATGGTGCTTCTCTGCTTGCTGAGGACAAGGTGGCGGCGGTCTGTTCTTTGTTCTTCATCTTCTCCGCACGGTCTTCGTCTTATGTCGGCATTCTTCAGCTTGCATCTGGACGTGTGGTTATCATCAGGTGGTGGTGAGGCTGTGGCAACCCAGCGGAGGTGGTGCTCTGCTCCCTCTTGCCCGAGCTACCAGCCGGCAGTGTCCATTCGGCTCTATGGCTAGCACTCTGCCTTCCGACGGTGCGGCACCCTTCGAGCAGGGCGAGAAGATAGTGGCCCTCTTCGGAGGTAGAAGCGTTTGGCTTGTTGATCTTGGCATGTTTTGTGGGGGTAGGCGAGGAGATGTTGGTTGCCGATGGTGGTGCGTGCTACCCCTCACCCTGCTGTTGGTGTGGCTGGTACTCTTCGTGTGTGACCTTGGTGATCCCGTCTAGGCTCCTATTACTATCTTGTGTTTGCGAGTATCACTACTTGGTTGTAAGCTGCTACAGCTCTCTGTATCTTTGCCATTTCATGTTTCTTTACTTTGTATCTACTCCGTGTAATCCTATCTGGTTGATGACTTTGTTAATTCAAAGCCGGGTTAGGTTCGAGCCTTTTCTCGGGCTCGACCGACACCTTTTCTCTAAAAAAATGCAGGTGCTGGCAAAACTTTAGCATGATTCAGGTTGAGATGCGCGCGGGTGAAGAAGTGGGCGGCCTAAGAGCAACTCTAGCAGACCCCGCAAAAGTCGCAAACCCGCAAAATTTCGGTGAGTATACGGGTTCGACCCAATTTTCCCGCCAGAACAGAGCCCGTATACTCGCCCGGCCCGTAAAAATATTTACCGCGGCCTGCAAACCGCCTGCCCCGACCAGTATATCTACGGGTTCACGGCCTGTTTGCGGGTCGAAACCCTATCCCCCCGCCGCCGCCGAGCTCCGCAATTCCCCACTCCCCTCCTCATATTTCTTGCCGCCGGCGAGCCCCTTCCGCCTCCAGCCGCCATGTGGGGCCGCATGTGGAGCTCCGGACACGGCTTCGGTAGCAAATCCGGCGGCGGCATCGACCCCGAGCGCGAGCGCCCCGTCCGGTCAGACGGCGCGAGGAAGCGCGGGGCGAGGAAGTGGACCAACCGCGGCCTCTCGCCGCCGCTGAGCTTCCGTGTCCGTGAGACGGACGAATACGACCATCGGCACGGCCGTATGCCGTCCTCGGCCGCGGGCTCCTCCTCCGCGGCGAGATCTTCCTACGCCGCGAGCTCCTCCTCTTCCGGCGCGGGCCTTCTCCCCGTGAAGAGGGAGTGGTCGGAGGAGCCGGAGGAGATTGAGTTCGTCCCCGTCAAGCAGGAGCCCGAGGAGCTCGGGAGCCGCGGAGTCGTCGGGCCGGAGGACTTTATCGCCGATGTCGACGCGGTCGCGGCCGCCATTGCTGAGCGGAGCTTGTGCGAGGAGGCGGAGCGCTGGCGCCACCACGAGGAGCTCGAAGACCTCATGTTCCAGCAGGCGGTCGCGGCCAACGTCGCCGCCAAGGAGAAGGACGACGAGTGGCAGCGCATTCGTGAGGAGCAGAGGGAGAAGTATGCGTCGTCCATGGCCGCGAGCTCGCCGCCGTGAGATCCCCACCCCCTCTAGTACTAGTACTGATGTAGTATGTAGTATGAACTAGTGTTTGTAGTGTTTGATCATGTAATATATGTAGTATGTGATGAACTACTATGGTGCAATTTCTCCCGCGAAACTGTTTTTTTTCAAATTATGCAGTTTCATCTATCGGTTTCTGATCGGCCACGCTCGTTCTCGACCCGCAAATGAGATCTTCCTCAAACTGCAAAGGCGTTTTGTGGGTCAGGATTTTACGGGGTCTGCTAGAGTTGCTCTAACACATTGGAGTTGGGTCCGGCAAATGTCACTTATGATGATGGCATTGACGGAAGAGTGGAAATCATTAGTGGAAAAACCGATCAAGGCGAAAATGAAAAACAAATCATATATAAAGCGATATTTGCATTGGTTGATGCACATGTTATCATTAGATAGTTCGTGAAAAATATTTTCACAACATACAAGTTCATTATTTTCCAACATGTATACTTACAAAACAACTAGTCAATGATGCACACTAGAGACTGTCTCAATACCTAAAACATCATCGATGCACGAACAGAGACAGTACAACCGTGTAGATGACTCGAATTGGTCACTGAACATATATACCTAGATTTTTTGGTATGTGGTCTAATATACTGCAAAATCAATAATTTTGGCATAAACTTACTTCATTTGAATTATCATATGCCAATATAAAGTAAAACTTCCAAAAGGGATATCAAATGTAGCTTTAATTCCTACATTTGAAATAACGGAGCGTCCATACGCCGTCAGAATTTTTCTATATGCTAAGAAACCATAGAACATGGAAACCACAGAAATTTCATGGCAAGGCCGTCAAGGCCCTAAATAGCTAAATTTTAGAACACGTTTTACATTACATATGTGATTTTATTTAAATAAAAAATCAACATGGAATAAAAATGCATTTTTCTAAATTAGAATTGAGCAAACCAATATGGAAACGATAGAGAAAGTACCAGCTATGATGAGAGTAACTTGAAATGAAACATTTTAGCAATATCTGATGAATATACACATACAACTAGAATGATTTAGATGGCTTGACATTTCACCAATTAACTGAAAAACCATTGCAACACAACTAATTATGATGTCATCAAAGGAATACTACACAAGGTTAAGTACAAGACATCAACATTTGTTTAAAATTATTGATATGAAGTTTATTAATAATTTATGGGTGACCAAATAGATATGATGCAGGCTATAGATGCCAAAATCTTAAGCAACGTCTATTTTTTTTATGAAGTTATATAATTTTCATAGGCGGGTCGTAGACCTCACAGCCATATATCTTCCATCATTGCACACTGAGGTCCTTACAAACAATCTAATGCATTTCACGAAAAAATTCCAAAAAATAATCATAATGGCTCATTACACACATTTTGACTACAATGTATTTGTATATTTTAAATGATACATAAATGTTAATGCTAACGTGGTATAAACTGAATAATATTTCATTGGATAGGTAACGTCTACAGAGAAATAATACCCCGTGTGCCACTATGTGAAGTAATATCTAGTTGCACCAATGTGCACATGTCGATCCCTCGGCTAATTGCCTATCAAAATTACTGAGGTTTCCAAAATTTTGGTGATGTTTCCCTGAAAATCAGAGGAGGGGGGGGGGGGGGGGGGGGGCATGTGGGTCAAAATGTTCCATGATTTCTTTCTCACCAATGTGTGGTCGGATGGAAGGGTTGGATGGAGAACACATGATAGTATTTGAGGACATTTCTCAGTGCTGCTTGAAACTAATGGCACTTTGAAAAAGAATTTCCTGTAATTCCAACAATTTAGGAGATGACATCCTATTCATCTCAAAACTGGAATACTCTAGCAGAAAAAACAGGTACCCAAAGGGTGAAAACTTGTAAATTCACAGAATAATCGAAGGAACGTATAAGCCAGGCGCGGTGTAACAAACATCAAATTATATACGATCCACCCATAAGGTCAGAAATAGAAAGATAACATTTTAGGTTGGTTGACAAGAGTAAAACACAGTAGATAAAGGTTTGGTAGAGAGGCACAATCATGGCAGCTAGCTATTGATAAGGCGAATATGTAACATATACTAATATTCTAGCTTGAGATCGATGAACCCCACATGTAAGAGTATGAGAATTATCTTGTGATGCATGATTAAATGTGTGCACAGATGTAATGTGTATATGATTACATACAATATTAAGCGTGGTGCTTGCTCTGCCTCTAATATATAACTCGCTGTCGGATTTTAAAGTATACGGATCTATAGAAGTATATGCCAATATGAAAATAATTTCATTGTTTCTTGTCCTAAAAAGAAATGTATGATATCTTTCTTAATTTTAGTAAGGACAATATGTGAAAATAAACCACAGTTTCAAATCATATCTGATACTATATGAGAAGAAGCAAACAACTTTTATATGTAGACATGAACTTGTATACTCGCTTAGCCAGGTATTCAACTCTATGGAATCGATTGCATATACACGTTGAGCATAGCATGCTATATTAGCTGCATTGACTTGTAAATATACATTCTTTAGCGCAAAAGTCTAACTCGGATCCATCTTCATTGCATGATGAAACTATCATTTGGTTCCCTGTATTATGTGGACAGATATTAAATTCACAAAAACTTGAACTTGCATCTCAGAAAATAGAATTTACAAACATTCACAAACCCAGTTGTGAATACAAATCCCTAGTCAATCCTGGTATGTGTAATCATAATATCTCAGATCCAAAATGTTCATTTTAGCACTCATCCCTAAGAAAAGAAATATTAACACCCCAAACGTCAAACTAACATTGCTAAATTTATGGTGAACTATTTTCTCTAACATAACATTATTTTGATGTGAGGTAACATGCATGTTTGCAGAGAAAATGGTGGTCAATATACACATACAACTAGAATAATTTTGGTGTCCCAAAATATCCACACGTTATGGATCTGATAAAATACTCTCTAGCATGTCGATGGACAGTAGCAAATAATTTTCCAGCGGCAAAACTATGTAGGAGTATCGAGGAATGACCTATATATATATACTATTCATTGCATACAATTAAGCATATATACATCGTATGATATAGGCAATCCTTGTCAATATGATTTTTCCACAAGACCGTACGTTGATAAAACAAAACCACACTTGATCCAAATTGTGGCCAATTCAAAACAATAAAGGGATATGCAAGCCCTAGTGTGCTCTCTTTTTCATGTTTTGTTTTTTTTAACTTGGTTTTACAAGCTTTTCCCCGCATGTATTAACAGGAAAACTCCCTCGTCTACTTATATTTAATAATAGAACTCTTGCCCTTGGTTAGACAAAAAGTCTAGGTCCCCAGAGATCATGCGCTCAATCTTCGGACTTCCAAATGAAAAGTAGCTTCACAATTTTTAACTCAAAGACCATGTTCAATATATTACACACTGCCATTGGGAATAGTAATAACAGGAAATAGCGTGTGTGTGTATATATAGGCGGGGTACTAATTTTCTTTTAGACGTATACTTCCAGCTATGAGTGTCGCCTCTTGGGACAGACTTTGTCTAATCAGATATCGCGTCCCTCTCGCGTCGCATCCCCACGGGCGACTCGGGAGGGCTCCGCCGCTGCCGCCGCCTAGTCCCTTCAGCGCCCTTCTCCCCCTCCGCCGCTGCCGATGGTCGGCGCTGGGCAAAGCCCGTGCGTGCGACGGCGGCGGCGAAGGGTCTCTCCTCCCGTTCCTGGATCCGTGGCGGCGCGGGCGTTCTGATCTGTGGGGTGCGGCCCTCCCAACGGTGTGGCGGATCACGGAGGCGGCGGACTCGCGGTGGAGCACAGGTGCCCAGATCCATGGGTGTGGGACTCCCGGCAGCGTGCGGGCTCCCGGCGACGGCGGGGTCGGTCGACGGCGGGCTTGGGAAAATTAGGGCTTTATTTGCAAAACAGGGCTTTCGTCACAGGGCAATATTCACATTAGTCCCGGTTCAGTCATGAACCGGGACTAATATGAGCATTGGTCCCGGTTCGTGCGGCTAAGGCATTAGTCCCGGTTCACCTGGGCCCTTTAGTCCCGGTTGGTGCCACAAACCGGGACTAAAGGGTGCGATGCCCATTAGTACCGGTTGGTGCCACCAACCGGTACTAATGGGCTTTGAGGCATTAGTACCGGTTCATGGCACGAACCGGTACTAAAGGGCCCATCAAACTCTACCCCCCCCCCCCCCCCCCCGGGGTGGACCGCCTTTTCAGTTTTAGAAAAAACAAAAGAAAATGATGGAAATGTCAAAAAAATAAAATAAAATAAGTTTCCCATGTGATATGTGGTCTAGTTCTTGGGAAAATTAACAAATATGAATTTCGACTTTATTTGCAAAATCTCTCTGGAATTTCTTAAAATGGGCATAACTTCTGCATACGAACTCGGATGAAAAAGTTTTTTATATGAAAAATCATCTACTCGAAAAGTTACATCCGAATTTAATCGGGGGAACCCCGTTAAACATTTTCAAAATCCTCAAAAACCTAACAGAAAAAAACATACGGGGCTTTTAAGATCTGGAGAGGCAAAAAAATTAAAAAAATTCAAATTGTGGTCAAACAGTGGTCAAACTAATTATTTCAGAAATATTAGTGTTACTAAATAATTATTGTTTTTTAAAACAATAGTTTCAAACTCAAACAGTGAAATGTGTCACTTCATGCTCAAGCTAAATTCCTGATGGTTAATAGAATTGACATCTTACTATTGTTAGGAAAACAACAAGTGCAGACTTGGAAACGAGGGAGAATAGAACCCGGAAGTTAAGCGTGCTCAGGCTGGAGTAGTGAGAGGATGGGTGACCGTCCGGGAAGTTAGATGATTTGGAATGATGAGGGGTGATTAGAGATTAGAAGATAAATTGAGCAGTGATGAGGGGTGGTGATTAGAGATTAGAGGTTAAAATAATTCAGAAATTTGAAAATCAAAAAAAGATTTTAAAAAAATCGCAATTTTTTTTTCAAAAAACATTATCATAAAATTTCCTTTAGTCCTGGTTGGTTGGTGTACCAACCGGGACTAGAGGTGGAGCTCCAGGCTGCGTCCACGTGGACGGCCTTTAGTCCCGGTTCGTGTAAGAACCGGGACTAAAGGGGGGAGGCATTAGTAACGACCCTTTAGTCCCGGTTCAAAAACCGGGACTAAAGGCCCTTACCAACCGGGACAAAAGCCCCCTTTTCTACTAGTGAGAGGTGACATCGGACCGGAGGGAACTCTGGATGACTCGTTCATCCCGACGGTGGCGACGACCAGGGTTGCCGTTCTCCTACTTGCAGGCGCCGTCGAGGTCCCTGCCCTCTGCCCCAACCCCATGCCCGGGTGAAAACCCTAAATCTCCTTAGATTGGGTGGCGGCGGCACTGCGTGTGTCGTACCCTTCTTGGAGGCGCCGCCTGGGGCGTTTGGGTGCTCGGTTTGAGGAACTGTAGGCGGAGGGGATGGGACCAGTGGCAGCAGGTGGTGTTTCGCGTCGAAGGAGCGACATGGCATCTGGCACGTCGACAACGGCGGGTCTCAGCGGCATGAAGCAGCGGGGTCTCGCCGGTGGGCGTGTGATGATGGACGAGCGCAGGATGGTGGCGTTGTCTGGCGTCGTGGTGGCGTCAACGGCAGCTAGACCGGGCAAGGTAGATGCAACAGTACAGCACTGAAGATGGATTGGTGACAGGTGGCTGCGGCGGTCTCATACACGGCAGGCGTCCTGGTTGAGGAGTGCGCCGGACTGGTGGGTGCCGCATACCAGGCAGGCGTCCTGGTTGGGACCTCAGGTCTTAGATGTTAGGTTTGGCTGTGAAGTCTGTTTGGTATTAGGCCCAGACTATCAGCATCCCTACATTAACTGGATAGGAGTAGCGACAGATGTTGCCTAGACGGTGACTTTAGTCTTACTGTTATATGACTTTGTAAGGTCTTGTGTGAATAGTTAATAAAGTGGCTGCATGCATCATCCAGATGATGAGGCCAGGGGTCCTCCTCCATTTCTAAAAAAAACTTTCAGCTACATCTAATTCATTACTGCATGGTATATCTTTATAGACCCGGACTAATGAAAAAATATTATATGCGAAAAAACTTTATTTTCTTAAAAAATAAATAACATTGAAGTAATAAAACGATTCCAATTCGAATAGTAGCTGGGAAAGAATCGCAAACCATTCTTTGTGGCAGAAATTTTTACTTTTTACTGCTTCTCCAAGAAAGTATGTTGCTCCTGCAGAATTCGAAGTACATAAGCAGACATGATATAACGTCGAAGCCCTAGCATAAAGGAACAAATAAAATTACATTATTTTCCTTGATTGACCATTCCATGAAATTCCCAAGGGTACATTTAATCCACAAAGAAACTTGAACATAGTTCAGAAATTTGAAAAATCCAGTATCCACCATTTTAGGATATAGAAAAAAAATACATATATGTAATGGCAGAGCTAAGCAGCATCGATCAAAAAGATGTAATAACGGCGAAGAAGAATACGAGCTCGAGTTCGGCCTGTTCTTCAGCCGTCATATCGATCCACGAGTTGTCCCTGCGGATCTCTTCGCGCTGCTCCGACGTGAACTCGTCGTTGTCGATGCCGAAGATCCTGCGGATCTCCGCCGGCGCCTTGCCGCTGATCATGTTGGCGACGCGCTTGCAGGCCAGGTCCACGAGCTCCTCGATCTCGGGGTTGCCGGCGGCGTGGAGCACTTCGTACAGCTGCGCCTGGCCGAGGTCGCGGAGGTACTCTCTTTCCCACCCGTGCGTCATTTCGACACCGTCCGCTGCCTTCCGCTTGCAGTACTCCACGACCATGTTGACCGCCTCGGCGGGAAACTCGAGCGTGATGTCGGCGTCGGTGAGGTAGCCGCAGATACTTTTACTGATGACCTTTGACACCCTCGCCGCGGGCTCCGGCAGGCAGAAGCGCTGTTTGTCGGAGCTGACGAGCATGATCTTCAGCCCTCCGTGCTCCTGCGCCGCAGCTTTGCCCTTCAGGCCGCGCGCCGCCATGGCTCGCTCCGCACGGAACCCTACCTTTCGAAATAAAAATGGAAAGAGGTTAGGTGGGTAGGTAGGTACCGGGGAGGATCGTGTGAACGGGGGCTTTGAAATGAAATTATAGGTAGCGCGGCGGACGATGACCCTTGTCGTGAAGCCCTAGCGTGACCCTTGTCCCTGCTGGGCCGGCCTGCTTTGCTCGGTAGACGGTAGGTGAGAGAGTGAGCGCTTCCGCGTGCGCAGAAAAGGAAAGTTCTGAAATCCGCGGTAAGAAATGGGGAAAAAATCTCAAAAAATAAATGGAGAGAAAACAATATAGCTCACATTTAATTGGACAGCTCGCTTCCCTGAAAAATATTGGAGAACTCGCGAATAGCTGATTACCATTTGTGAGTATATACTCATCGCAGGCTCACTTTGCGGGGTACAGTAGGTGGGAGAGTGATGCTACTACCGCTAGTAGAAAACAGGGCACTAGTCGAGTGCGGCGATAGAGCGCTCGTCCTCGCCTGCTCCTGGTAGTGATGGCGAACTGGACATCGACGCGTGTACGCAACAATTGCCTTCAGCGGGCAGCGTGGGATGTATCACCGTAGAAGGCAACAGTGATATACGGAAACAGCCCCGTCATCAGGCCGGTAACTCCGACGGTGACTTTGGGATGTTCCATTGCTACATAACCGGCATGCACAGCTAAGTTCGTTTGATGCACGACGGCGTGATGTGGGAGGAACATACACCGGCTATGCACTTGTGCTTAAAAGATTGCGTTAAAAAAACTTTTGCTTAAAAGAAGCTAGCAACACATTATCTCCGAAAAAAAAGAAAAGGCTGGGAACACACTATGTAAAAAAGTGCGAGTGAACCAAATGCCCCGTTACTATTTTTCATTGGTGTTTTTTTACATTTTTTGGTTTTCTTTAATCTTTTTGTGTTCAAAAATGTTCATCCACGTCAAAAAATGGATATAAAAATATTCATGTTTATAAAAATGTTTCATGTATATTAAAATTTGGTCATATTTTGTTTAAAAATGCGCATCGTGTTTTCACAAAATTTCATCGTTCGAATAAAAGATATTAGGCATAAAAAATACTCATAGTGTATTTAAAAAGTATTCATCATGTAATTAGAAATGTCATTATGTGTTAACACTTTTTATACTTACATGAACATTTTTTCTAAAAGCTTTAACATTTTTAAAAAAGTGTTCATCACACATTAGACAAACTTTCGGCGTGTGTTTAGAAATGTTCATCGTGTAGTTTAATTTTTTTTACCGTTCATTGAAAAGTTCTCATTATAATGAAAATTGTTCATCTTGTACTCACAAGTCACAATTTCCATCGTGTACTTTTTTAAACACCGTGTGTTCAAAAAATATTGATCATGCATTTCAACAAAAAAATGTTGATTGTGTACTAAAGATGTTCGTCACATATATTAAAAATTGATAGCCGTGTCATAAAAAGTGCTCGTGTATGTATCATACATGTATGTATTTTTTCACATGGTACCTGTTTATTGGGATCACTGTACCAACTTTCATGATACATTATATATTCAACATTTGAATCCAAGCAAGGGGCAGTAAAGTAAACCGGATCCGATAGGAACTCATGTCCTGGACCAAGTGTAGGCTATCACACCCTGCCGTCATGGCAATGTCTCACTCCGCCGGCCCGGTCATACATGCCCAATAGAGTACGCGACCGAACATGACCGGATGAGCGGGCGGCAGCACTTCAATGCCGATGTAGTGATGGAGAAGTCTACTCTGGCCGATGCGCCGGATTGAAGCCGGCTTCACGTCCCTTGCACTAAAATGGCATTAGTGACGGTACCCGTACTAAGGTACCATGATGTGTCATTTGTGCTGGCAAAAAAATTGTAGGTAAGTGAACACAGGCACCACCTAGCAAAATTGCAATGATTTCCATCTTGGCATGACTTATGAAAAACTAAATTACCGTAAAATTTGCCATTGGTCTAATATACTCCAATGCTCCATACAATACCAAAAATAAAAAACTGCTTGGTAATATAAGTGCCATGTTACCTACAATAAAACTAGCATGGTGTACTTAACAAAATTTACATCGTGTAAAAAAATTTAAAGTAAAGATTAACAATGTTTGAACAAATAAATTTGTCATATTACAAAAGGAAAGTTGCCATGGTCCAAATACAATTTTTACATAGTCCAAATTACAAAATCTGCCATGGTAAAACAAAAAAAAGTTTTCACTGTACAAGATTTTTTTTCTAGGGTCTAATAATAGATTCGTAATGACACAAAAGAAAGAAATTTGACATGGTCCAAAAAATAAATTTGCCTTAGTCCAAAAAAATCATGGCAAAAATACCTTTGTAGGTCATGGCAAATGTGGATAAAGAAGCTTAGGAATTTGCAAATGGCCACATTGGCAAATTTTAAGAAAATATGTTCTAAAAAAACACATGACAACCTTTTCAATTGCCACGCTATTTCTCAGTTGCCCACAGTTGAAGTAGATGCGCTTGTAATTTCTTTTACTAGGACCTGAGTTGACGAATGCTCTAACTACGCCACGCGGATGGCAAATGAAAAATTAGGGGCCCCTCCCCTCCCCGCGTCGCTCCCGTGTGGCGACCGGGGGGGGGGGGGGGAGGGAACCCTAGCCGCCGGCTTCGGGCCTCCTCCCGCCCCTTCCCTCCCTCGCCGCCGCCGGACCACGCTGCCGGGCAAAGCCCTCCGGCGCTGGTGGCGGCGGGGCTCTTCTTCATCCCGCTCGGAGGCTGTTGACGCGGGGCGGCGGCGGACGGCGGTGCTTCGCGCTAGTGCGGGACGCGGAGGCGGGCCCTGGCGGCGGGGTAGCGAGGGCTTGGTGGCGGCGCGGTGGGCTACACGGGGCGGCTCGCGCTCGTGGCTGCACTGGCGGCCAGGTCTGGGCTCGGCCAGATCTGGCGGTACGGCGGGCGCGGGCTGCGCGCGGCGCCTCGCCGGCGGGGGCGCGTGCTTCCGCTGCTGCGTGCAGCACGGTGGTCGGGCTCGCGGCGGGCACGCGTGCTGGTGGTGCGCGCTGGCCGTCCTCCAGTCGGGGCTCCCCTGTTCCGGCCCCTGGACGGCAGCGAGCGACGCGGGATGGCTCTTCCGGTGAGTGCTCTTGGCTGCGGGTGCGGGCTGGCTTCGCGCTTCTGGTCGATGGTTGGGCGGGCTGCCATTGGTGGCCTCGCGTCGAGCTGCGGCGGGCGCCATGGTGAGGCGACACGGGTGTGTGTCCGGTGGGGAGTTCTCTGGAGGGATGGGAGGCCCCGATGGCCACCCATCGCCGGTGCGGGGGTGCACCGGTCCGGATGCGTCCGCTCCTCCTCCCCCTTTCCTCGGCTGTGTGCTCTTTGTTGGGGCTTTGGCGATGTTCGAGGCAGGGCGGTTGCTGGCATCTTCATAGGCGGGGGCTGCCAGCAGGCCAAAGCCAAGGCCTTTGGGTGTTCCCGGAGTTGCTTGGATGCTGGGCGGCGGCCCTGGCGGCGGGAGGCGCGGTGTTCATGGGCGGAGCGCGCGTCTTGGGTGCGGTCGGGCAGCCATGGCCACGTGGGTGGCATGGTTGGTGATGTTTGGCGAAGCATGGTGGTCTGGTAGAGGGTTAATACCGGAGTTCATCACTTGCCCGGTCTTCTCCGGCCGACGGTGGCGGCGCCGCGGGCGTCGTTTCCTTCATGAAGGCTCCGTCGTGGTGTTCTCTTCTCTCCATGTTGCTCCGGGTGAAAACTTGATCTCCTTGATCGGGCGGTGGCGGCTTTCGGTGTCGTGCCCTTCTTGAAGGCACCGCCTTGGAGTCCATGCTTCGCCATTGTCCCGCTTCACTTCTTCTTGGTGGCTAGGTCTCGGAAGGTCCTCGTCGGTCCCAAGTGTTTGGGAGTGTGCTTGGTGGCCGATTGGGTAGTGTTGCGGTGCATCGGCACCCTTGTATCTTACCTTGGGTGTGTGGTGTGTGGGGTGCGTGTTGTACTCGAATTTGTACTTCTGGTCGATGCTTTATATATAAACCGGGGCGAAAGCCTTTTTCGATACGCCACGCGGATGGCCGGTGAGTGTTGATGCGATCCTGGTGTGCACCTTCGGCGGGAGTCAACACCGTGCAGCAGCTAGTTTTCCTAGCCGCTAGTACTGCCGAACGGCCGTCAGCTATCGACGTGTGTGCAGCCGTTACGCAGTTACGTACGTAACTACCGTGTACAATTGACGATACAAGACGCGGCCCTCATCCCATGCGAAAGAACGGCTGGCGATTCCGAGACTAGGCGCGCTCTTCCGCGCTTACAAATTTCCGGGCACTAGTCCTGATTTCAGAGGGCTTTTAGTCCCGGTTCTGCAACCGGGACAAAATGATCGGGACTAATGCCTATTACTTTTAGTTACGGTTGGCTTACGAACTGGGACTAAAGGAGATTTACGTGGCCACTGTGGGGCGCCCAGACAGGAAGATCTTTAGTCCCGGTTGATAACACCGACTAGGACTAAAAGGCAGCCACACGTCAGTAGCTCGCAGGCGTTGGTTTTTTTAAATGGGGGGTTAATTAGGGGTTTTGGAGGGTTTAGGGGTTTCGTATTGTGTTAGCTAGCTACTACATATAGAGAGAAGTGACCTCTCTTTCTCCGTGCTTGGTCGACGGTAGCTACTACATATAGAGAGAAGTGATCTCTCTTTCTCCGTGCTTGGTTGACGGTGGCTACTACATATAGAGAGAACTCGATGCTAGCTAGTAAGCAAATGAAGGAACCATTAATTACACAACATCGTCATCAACATATATACAGAGAAGTGACCTCTCTTTCTTCGTGCTTGGTCGAACAACAAGTTTTCATATATCTATCCGAGCTACTACATATATACAATATAACATCTCTTATAATCGCTAACATCATCTACCTAAGATCTATTTGCAATTCCATATGGTATTCTCCGTCTTTAGGTATGACGTGGTCAGGAAAGATCCCGCCAATTCCTCTTGAATTACTCGTATGCGATCATGTGGTAGGAGTTCATCCCGCATCTTCCAGATCTAATTTAAAGAAGGGGGTCAATACATATATATGAATTAAACTCAACACAATTGATCGTAATAAAATAAAATTATGAATATTGTTTACGTACTTCAAATTGTTTGTCAGAGAAGCCCCTTTCAAGGGTTGAGTTGCGAATGAACTCGCAAACGTAGTATCCACATAAATTAGTCCCGGGTGCCTGCCACAAGCACTTTACGAGAATATAGTTCAATCAAACTGATAATCAAGCATGATAATGGTATTGATGAAACAAGAATCAACGAGAGATACACAGCACTAGCTAGTACTACTTACTTTGCGCTGTGTAAATCGCAGCTCCTTCAAACCCGGGACCATTCCGGTGAACGTTTTCCAAACCCTGCCCGGCAAAGTAAATTATTACTTGATATCAAGAAATGAACGAAAGTTACCGATATGGTGCGCGATAATGATTGAACTTACCTCTGGAGCATTTCACTCATGTCCGCCCACTCCTTTTGCTCTTTACATTTCGAGTCTAAGACAGTTACTACTACCCCATCAAGCTTTATGGATAGCAGTAACTCATCAATTACACTTAACCTCGAGTAAGCGAAATCGAATATGAACAAGATAGTAACACTCACTGCAAGTTGTAAGGAAAGAGTATTTCCCTTTTGTTTTGATGTCGAAGGAACACTTTTAGCAAGTTTTCCTCAGTATCTTCGGCTCTCTTTTGTACCGACTATTCATTTACAGTATTTGGGCTAATGAACCCAATGTCATAGATTTGTCCTCTTTTGCATTCGACGATCTTCAATCTGCATAATATATATAGTGAGGATAATTATATATACATGCAGTGAACGAGCTGAGCTAGAGACTTAATTACATAAATAATACTTACAGACAGTAGCAAGTCATGAGTTGTTTGACAAGGGCATGTTGATTGAATAACTGAAATAATTCCACAAATTCAACAGGCATCGGTCGACTCCAATGAAGTCATGCTCATCTTTAATTCCCAGCATCATACTGTCGGTCCCAGACTTCCTGCAGGTTTCCAAGTACCAGTCATGCAATCTTCGCATCATTGTTGGTAAATGCGGGAGCTGATCAGGTTTGACAAGAGGCTTCCCGCGCTCGTATCTAAATTCCTCTACTACCTCAGCCGTTTCAAGTTGTACATCATCACTGATACATCTCCAACGTATCTATATTTTTTGATTGTTCCCTGCTATTATATTATCTGTTTTGGATGTTTTATGTGCATTAATATGCTATTTTATATTATTTTTTGGACTAACCTATTAACCTAGTGAAGGAAATATGCCCTAGAGGCAATAATAAAATTGTTATTTATATTTCCTTATATCATGATAAATGTTTATTATTCATGCTAGAATTGTATTAACCGGAAACTTAGTACATGTATGAATACATAGACAAACAGAGTGTCCCTAGTATGCCTCTACTTGACTAGCTTGTTAATCAAAGATGGTTAGGTTTCCTAACCATGGACATGTGTTGTCATTTGATGAATGTGATCACATCATTAGAGAATGATGTGCTGGACAAGACCCATCCGTTAGCTTAGCATAATGATCGTTTAGTTTTATTGCTATTGCTTTCATCATGACTTATAAATGTTCCTCTGACTATGAGATCACGCAACTCCCGTATACCGGAGGAATACCTTTTGTGCTATCAAGCGTCACAACGTAACTGGGTGATTATAAAGATGCTCTACAGATGTCTCCGAAGGTGTTTGTTGGGTTGGCATAGATCGAGATTAGGATTTGTCACTCCGTGTATCGGGGAGGTATCTTTGGGCCCTCTCGGTAATGCACATCACTATAAGCCTTGTAAGCAATGTGACTAATGACTTAGTCACGCGATGATGCATTACGGAATGAGTAAAGAGACTTGCCAGTAATGAGATTGAACTAGGTATGATGATACCGACGATCGAATCTCGGGCAAGTAACATACCGATAACAAAGGGAACAACGTATGTTGTTATGCGGTTTGACCGATAAAGATCTTCGTAGAATATGTAGGAGCCAATATGAGCATCCAGGTCCCGCTATTGGTTATGGACCGGAGATGTGTCTCGGTCATGTCTACATAGCTCTTGAACCCGTAGGGTCCGCACGCTTAACGTTTGATGACGATTTGTATTATGAGTTATGTGATTTGATGACCGAAGTTTTTTCGGAGTCCCGGATGAGATCACGGACATGACGAGGAGTCGCTAAATGGTCGAGAGGTAAAGATTCATATATAGGACGATGGTATTTGGACACCGGAAGTGTTCCGGGCAACCCCCGGCAAAGATAGGGCTTAATGGGCCAAGTAAGGGAACACACCAGCCCACAAGGGGCTCGTGCGCCCCCTATAGGGCCAGCCACGTGGGGAGAAAGGGAAAGGAGAGGAGGAAAAGGAATGTATGAAGTAGGACTCCTACTTCCTTCCCCTCCCCCTCCTTCCTTTCCCCCTTGTCCAAATATGGGGGGGGGGCGAATTGGACTAGGGACCCAAGTAGGATTCCTCCTACTTGGGCGCGCCCTAGGCTGCCTCCCTTCCTCTCCCTACTTTATATACGTGGGGAGGGCACCCCTAGAACACACATCAATTGTTCCTAGCCGTATGCGGCGCCCCCCTCCACAGTTAACACCTCGGTCATATCGTCGTAGTGCTTAGGCGAAGCCCTGCGTTGGTAACTTCATCATCACCGTCGACACGCCATCGTGCTGACGGAACTCTCCCTCGTCCTCAACTGGATCAAGAGCTCGAGGGACGTCATCGTGTTGAACGTGTGCTGAACACGGAGGTGCCGTACGTTCGGTACTTTGTATCGGTTGGATCGTGAAGACGTTCGACTACATCAACCGCGTTACTAAACGCTTCCGCTTTCGGTCTACGAGGGTACGTGGACACACTCTCCCCGCTCGTTGCTATGCTTCTCCTAGATAGATCTTGCGTGATCGTAGGATCTTTTTTTGAAATACTACGTTCCCCAACACCTAGAGCCCAGTGCCATTTCCTGTTTTTCCCTGTTTTCGAGTTTCACGGAAAAGGAATACCAAACGGAGTCCAAACGGCATAAAACTTTCGCAATGATTTATCTTGGACCAGAAGACTTGGAGATGAATTCAGAAGAGCCACGAGGCGGCCACAAGGACGGAGGGCACGCCCATGGGGTAGGGCACGCACTCCACCCTTGTGGGCCCCTCGTGCCCTCCCTGACTTAATTTCTTCACCTATATATTCCCATATATCCCCAAACCAACAGAGGCATCCACAAAAACACTTTTCCACTGCCGCAACCTTCTGTACCTGTGAGATCCCATCTAGGGACCTTTTCCGGCGCCCTGACGGAGGGGGATTCGATCACGGAGGGCTTCTACATTAATTCTATTGACCTTCCGATGAAGCGTGGGTAGTTTACCACAGACCTACGGGTCCATAGCTAGTAGCTAGATGGCTTCTTCTCTCTCTTTGATTCTCAATACCATGTTCTCCTCGATGTTCTTGGAGATCTATTCGATGTAATACTTTTTTGCGGTGTGTTTGCCGAGATCCGATGAATTGTGGATTTATGATTAGCTTATCTATGAATATTATTTGAATCTTCTCTGAATTCTTTTATGCATGATTTGATATCTTTGCAATTCCCTTCGAACTATCGGTTTGGTTTGGCCAACTAGATTAGTTTTTCTTGCAATGGGAGAAGTACTTAGCTTTGGGTTCAATTTTGCGGTGTCCTTTCCCAGTGACAGTAGGGGAAGCAAGGCACGTATTGTATTGTTGCCATCGAGGATAAAAAGATGGGGTTTTCATCATATTGCTTAAGTTAATTCCTCTACATCATGTCATCTTGCTTAATGCGTTACTCCGTTCTTTATGAACTTAATACTCTAGATGCATGCTGGATAGCGGTCGATGTGTGGAGTAATAGTAGTATATGCAGAATCATTTCGGTCTACTTGACACGGACGTGATGCCTATATTCATGATCATTGCCTTAGATATCGTCATAACTTTGCGCTTTTCTATCAATTGCTCGGCAGTAATTTGTTCACCCATCGTAATATTTTCTATCTTGAGAGCAGCCTCTAGTGAAACCTATGGCCCCCGGGACTATTTTCCATCATATAAGTTTCCGATCTACTATTTTGCAATCTTTTACTTTCCAATCTATGAACCAAAAATATTTACTTTATCTATCTCTATCAGATCTCACTTTTGCAAGTAACCGTGAAGGGATTGACATCCCCTTTATCGCATTGGGTGCAAGTTGTTTGATTGTTTGTGCAGGTATTCGGTGACTTGTGTGTTGTCTCCTATTGGATTGATACCTTGGTTCTCAAACTGAGGGAAATACTTATCTCTACTTTGCTGCATCACCCTTTCCTCTTCAAGGGAAAAGCAATGCAAGCTTAAGAAGTAGAAGGAAGAATTTCTGGCGCCGTTGCCGGGGAGATCTACGTCAAGTCAAGCCATACCAAGTACCCATCATAAACTCTCATCTCTTGCATTGCATTATTCGCCATTCGCCTCTCGTTTTCCTTCCCCCACTTCTAAAATGATTTTTGAAAAGATTTTCCTTTTCTTCGCCACTCTTCCGTTCGTCTTCTTCGCTTGTTTTTTGTGTGCTCGTGTGTTGGATTGCTTGCTTTGTCACGATGGCTCAAGAGAATACCAAATTGTGTGACTTTTCCAACACCAATAATAATTACTTTATTAGTACTCCGATTGCTCCTGCTACTAATGCAGAATCTTGTGAAATTAATGCCGCTTTGATGAATCTTGTTATCAAAGACCAATTTTCCGGCCTTCCTAGTGAAGATGCCGCATCCCATCTAAACAATTTCATTGATTTGTGTGACATGCAAAAGAAAGAAAGATGTGGATAATATATTGTTAAATTGAAGCTATTTCCGTTCTCGCTTCGATATCGTGCTAAAACTTGGTTTTCATCTTTGCCTAAAATAGTATTGATTTATGGAATAAGTGTAAAGATGATTTTATTTCCAAGTATTTTCCTCCCGCTAAGATCATCTCCCTTAGGAACAATATTATGAATTTTAAGCAACTTGATAATGAACATGTTGCACAATCTTGGGAGAGGATGAAATTGATGATACGAAATTGCCCAACTCATGGTTCGAATTTATGAATGATTATACAAAAAAATTATGCCGGATTGAATTTTGCTTCTAGAAATCTTTTAGATTCGGCCACGGGAGGTACTTTTATGGAAATTACTTTAGGATAAGCTACTAAACTCCTAGATAATATTATGGTTAATTATTCTCAATGGCATACCGAAAGATCTTCCACTAGTAAAAAAGTGCATGCGATTGAAGAGATTAATGTTTTGAGTGGAAAGATGGATGAGCTTATGAAATTATTTGCTAGCAAGAGTGCTTCTATTAATCCCAATCATATGCATTTGTCTACTTTGGTTGAGAACAATAATGAATCTATGGATGTGAATTTTGTTGGTAGGAACAATTTTTGTAATAACGAGTATAGAGGTAATTTTAATCCTAGGCCGTTTTGTAGTAATTCTTCTAATAATTATGGTAAATCCTACAAAAATTCTTATGGAAATTATAATAAAATGCCCTCCGATTTTGAGAATAGTGTTAAAGAATTTATGAGTTCACAAAAGAATTTCAATGCTTTGATTGAAGAAAAATTGCTCTGATTGATGATTTGACTAGGAACATGGATAGAATTTCTCTTGATGTTGATTCTTTGAAAATTGGATATATTCCACCCAAGCATGATATTAATGAGTCTCTCAAAGCTATGAGAATTTCCATTGATGAGTGCAAAGAAAGAACCGTTAAGATGCGTGCTAAAAAAGATTGGTTTGTAAATTCGTGTTCGTCTAGTTTCCGTGAAAATAATGATGAAGATCTTATAGTGATTGATGTGAATCCTATTGAATCTTTGTTTTCCAATATATATATTGATAAAGATGGGACTGGAGATGAGTCAACTTTAGTTAAAAGGTGTCCCAATGATTCGGAGTTTCTAGATCTTGGTGCAAAATTTGATAAAAGTGAGATTGGAGAGGTCAAAACTTTAAGTAGCGATGAACCCACTCCTTTGGATTTCAAGGAATTTAATTATGATAATCGTTGTTTAATAGATTGTGTTTCCTTGTTGCAATCCATGTTGAATTATCCTCATGCTTACAATCAAAACAAAGCGTTTACTAAACATATCGTTGATGCTATGATGCAATCTTTTGAAGAAAAGCTTGAATTGGAAGTTTCTATCCCTAGAAAACTTTATGATGAGTGGGAACCTACTGTTAAGATGAAGATTAAAGATTATGAATGCCATGCTTTGTGTGATTAGGGTGCTAGTGTTTCCACGATTCCAAAAACTTTATGTGATGTGCTAGGTTTCTGTGAATTTGATGATTGTTCTTTAAATTTGCATCTTACGGATTCCACTATTAAGAAACCTATGGGAAGGATTGATGATGTTCTTATTGTTGTAAATAGTAATTATGTGCCCGTATATTTGAAGGAAATATGCCCTAGAGGCAATAATAAAGTTGTTATTTATATTTCCTTACATCATGATAAATGTTTATTATTCATGTTAGAATTGTATTAACCAGAAACTTAGTACATGTGTGAATACATAGACAAACATAGTGTCACTAGTATGCCTCTACTTGACTAGCTCGTTGAATCAAAGATGATTAAGTTCCCTAGCCATAGACATGAGTTGTCATTTGATTAACAGGATCACCTCATTAGAGAGTGATGTGATTGACTTGACCCATTCCGTTAGCTTAGCACTTGATCGTTTAGTATGTTGCTATTGCTTTCTTCATGACTTATACATGTTCCTATGACTATGAGATTATGCAACTCCCGAATACCGGAGGAACACTTTGTGTGCTACCAAATGTCACAACATAACTGGTGATTATAAAGGTGCTCTACAGGTGTCTCCGATGGTACTTGTTGAGTTGGCATAAATCGAGATTAGGATTTGTCACTCCGATTGTCGGAGAGGTATCTCTGGGCCCTCTCGGTAATACACATCACTATAAGCCTTGCAATGCAACTAATGAGTTAGTTGCGGGATGATGTATTAAGGAACGAGTAAAGAGACTTGCCGGTAACGAGATTGAACTAGGTATTGAGATACCGACGATCGAATCTCGGGCAAGTAACATACCGATGACAAAGGGAACAATGTATGTCGTTATGCGGTTTGACCGATAAAGATCTTCGTAGAATATGTATGAGCCAATATGAGCATCCAGGTTCCACTATTGTTTATTGACCGGAGATGAGTCTCGGTCATGTCTACATAGTTCTCGAACCGATAGGGTCCGCACGCTTAACGTTTGATGACGATTTGTATTATGAGTTATGTGATTTGATGTACCGAAGGTAGTTCGGAGTCCCGGATGAGATCGGGGACATGACGAGGGGTCTTGAAATGGTCGAGACGTAAAGATCGATATATTGGACAACTATATTCGGACATCGGAAAGGTTCCGAGTGATTCGGGTATTTTTCGGAGTACTGGAGAGTTACGGGAATTCGTATTGGGCCTTAATGGGCCATACGGGAAAGGAGAGAAATTCCTCAAAGGGTGGCCGCACCCCTCCCCTTGAACTGGTCTGAATTGGACTAGGGAGGGGGGGCCTTCCTTCCTTCTCCTTCTCCCTTCCCTTTTTCCTATTCCATGTGGGAGGAGGAATCCTACTAGGACTAGGGAGTCCTAGTAGGACTCCACTCTTGGGCGCGCCCTGTGAGGGTCGGCCTCCTCCTCCCTTCATCCTTTATATACGTGGCCAAGGGGCACCCCATAGACACACAAGTTGATCATTTACCTTTTAGCCGTGTGCGGTGCCCCCCTCCACCATAATCCACCTCGGTCATGTCGTAGAGGTGCTTAGGCGAAGCCCTGCGTCGGTAGCATCATCATCACCGTCATCACGCCGTCGTGCTGATGGAACTCTCCCTCGAAGCTCTGCTGGATCGGAGTTCGTGGGACGTCACCGAGCTGAACGTGTGCTGAACTCGGAGGTGTCGTGCGTTCGGTACTTGGATCGGTCGGATCGTGAAGACGTACGACTACATCAATCCCGTTCTCATAACGCTTCCGCTTACGGTCTACGAGGGTACGTGGAAGACATTCTCCCCTCTCGTTGCTATGCATCACCATGATCTTGCGTGTGCGTAGGAAATTTTTGAAATTACTATGTTCGCCAACAGTGGCATCCGAGCCAGGTTTGTGCGTAGATGTTATATGCACGAGTAGAACACAAGTGAGTTGTGGGCGATACAAGTCATACTGCTTACCAGCATGTCATACTTTGATTCGGCGGTATTGTTGGATGAAGCGGCCCGGACCGACATTACGCGTACGCTTACGCTTACGCGAGACTGGTTCTACCGACGTGCTTTGCACACAGGTGGCTGGCGGGTGTCAGATTCTCCAACTTTAGTTGAATCGAGTGTGGCTACGCCCGGTCCTTGTGAAGGTTAAAACAACACATACTTGACGAAATATCGTTGTGGTTTTGATGCGTAAGTGAGAACGGTTCTTGCTAAGCCCGTAGCAGCCACATAAAACTTGCAACAACAAAGTAGAGGACGTCTAACATGTTTTTGCAGGGCATGTTGTGATGTGATATGGTCAAGACATGATGAGATATAAATTGTTGTATGAGATGATCATGTTTTGTTAAAGTTATCGGCAACTGGTAGGAGCCTTATGGTTGTCTCTTTATTGCATAAGATGCAAGTACCACGAAATTGCTTTACTTTATCTCTATGCGATAGCAATAGTTGCAAAAGCAATAGGTGGTGAAACGACCATGTGACGACACGTTGATAAAAGATCAAGATGATGGAGATCATGGTGTCATGCCGGTAACAATAAAGATCATGACGATACTTTGGAGATGGAGATCAAAGGCGCAAGATGATCATGGCCATACATGTCACATATTTTGATTGCATGTGATGTTTATCTTTTATACATCTTATTTTTCTTAGTTCGGCGGTAGCTTTATAAGATGATCCCTTACTAAAATTTCAAGGTATAAGTGTTCTCCCTGAGTATGCACCGTTGCGACAGTTCTTCGTGCTGAGACACCACGTGATGATTGGGTGTGATAAGCTCTACGTTCACATACAACGGGTGCAAGCCAGTTTTGCACACACAGAATACTCGGGTTAAACTTGACGAGCCTAGCATATGCAGATATGGCCTCGAAACACTGGAGACCGAAAGGTTGAGCGTGAATCATATAGTAGATATGATCAACATAGTGATGTTCACCATTGAAAACTACTCCATCTCACGTGATGATCGGACATGGTTTAGTTGATTTGGATCACGTGATCATTTAGATGACTAGAGGGATGTCTATCTAAGTGGGAGTTCTTAAGTAATATGATTAATTGAACTTTAATTTATCATGAACTTAGTCCAGGTAGTATTAGCATATCTATGTTGTAGATCAATAGCTCGCGTTTAGCTCCCCTGTTTTATTTTTGATATGTTCCTAAAGAAAAATAAGTTGAAAGATGTTAGTAGCAATGATGCGGATTGGATCCGTGATCTGAGGATTATCCTCATTGCTGCACAGAAGAATTATGTCCTTGATGCACCGCTAGGTGACGGACCTATTGCAGGAGAAGATGCAGACGTTATGAACGTTTGGCAAAGCTCGGTATGATGACTACTTGATAGTTTAGTGCACCATGCTTTACGGCTTAGAACCGGGACTTCAAAAATGTTTTCAACACCACGGAGCATATAAGATGTTCCAAGAGTTGAAATTGATATTTCATACTCATGCCCGTGTCAGGAGGTATGAGACCTCTGGCACTATTTTGCCTACAAGATGGAGGAGCATAGCTCAACCAGTGAGCATGTACTCAGATTGTCTGAGTACTACAATTGCTTGAATCAAGTGGGAGTTAATCTTCTAGATAAGATAGTGATTGACAGAGTTCTCTAGTCACTATCACCAAGTTAGTAGAACTTCGTGATGAACTATAATATGCAAGGGATAACGGAAACGATTCCCAAGCTCTTCGTGATGCTGAAATCGACGAAGGTAGAAATCAAGAAAAGCATCAAGTGTTGATGGTTGACATGACCGCTAGTTTCAAGAAAAAGGGTAAAGGGAAGAAGGGGAACTTCAAAAAGAACGGCAAGCAAGTTGCTGCTCAAGTGAAGAAGCCCAAGTCTGGACCTAAGCTTGAAACTAAGTGCTTCTACTGCAAAGGAAATGGTCACTGGAAGTGGAACTGCCCTAGATACTTGGCGGATAAGAAGAATGGCAAAGTGAACAAAGGTATATTGGATATACATGTTATTGATGTGTACTTTACTAGTGTTTAATTATAGCAACCCCTCGGCATTTGATACTAGTTCAGTTGCTAAGAGTGTTAACTCGAAACGGGAGTTGCAGAATGAACAGAAACTAGTTAAGGGCGAGGTGACGATGTGTGTTGGAAGTAGTTCCAAGATTGATATGATCACCATCGCACACTCCCTATACTTTTGGGATTAGTGTTGAACCTAAATAAGTGTTATTTTGGTGTTTGCGTTGAGCATGAATATGATTTGATCATGTTTATTGCAATACGGTTATTCATTTAAGTTAGAGAATAATTGTTGTTCTGTTTACATGAATAAAACCTTCTATGGTCATACACCCAATGAAAATGGTTTGTTGGATCTCGATCGTACTGATACACATATTCATAATATTGAAGCCAAAAGATGCAAAGTTAATAATGATAGTGCAACTTTTTTGTGGCACTGCCGTTTAGGTCATATTGATGAAAAGCGCATGAAGAAACTCCATGCTGATGGGATTTTGGAATCACTTGATGCTTGCGAACCATGCCTTATGGGCAAGATGACTAAGACTCCGTTCTCCGGAACAATGGAGCGAGCAACTGACTTATTGGAAATAATACATACTGATGTGTGCGATCCGATGAGTGTTGAGGCTCGCGGCGGGTATCGTTATTTTCTGACCTTCACAGATGAACTGAGCAGATATGGGTATATCTACTTGATGAAACATAAGTCTGAAACATTTGAAAAGTTCATATAATTTCAGAGTGAAGTGTAAAATCATCGTAACAAGAAAATAAAGTTTCTATGATCTTATCGTAGAGGAGAATATTTGAGTTACGAGTTTGGTCTTCATTTGAAACAATGCGGAATAGTTTCACAACTCACGCCACCTAGAACACCACAGCGTAATGGTGTGTCCGAACATCGTAACCGTACTTTATTAGATATGGTACAATCTATTATGTCTCTTACCGATTTACCACTATCGTTTTGGGGTTATGCATTAGAGACAGCTGCATTCACGTTAAAAAGGGCACCATCTAAATCCGTTGAGACAACACCATATGAACTGTGGTTTGGCAAGAAACCAAAGTTGTCGTTTCTTAAAGTTTGGGGTTGCGATGCTTATGTGAAAAAGTTTCATCCTGATAAGCTCAAACCCAAAAAGGAGAAATGTGTCTTCATAGGATACCCAAAGGAGACAGTTGGGTACACCTTCTATCACAGATCCGAAGGCAAGACATTCGTTGCTAAGAATAGATCCTTTCTAGAGAAGGAGTTTCTATCGAAAGAAGTGAGTGGGAGGAAAGTAGAACTTGATGAGGTAACTGTACCTGCTCCCTTATTGGAAAGTAATTCATCACAGAAATCTGTTCCAGTGACTCCTACACCAATTAGTGAGGAAGCTAATGGTGATGATCATGTAACTTCAGATCAAGTTACTACCGAACCTCGTAGGTCAACCAGAGTGAGATCCACACCAGAGTGGTACGGTAATCCTGTTCTGGAGGTCATGTTACTTGACCATGATGAACCTACGAACTATGAGGAAGCGATGATGAGCCCAGATTCCACGAAATGGCTTGAGGCCATGAAATCTGAGATGGGATCCATGTATGAGAACAAAGTGTGGACTTTGGTTCACTTGCCCGATTATCGGCAAGCCATAGAAAATAAATGGATCTTCAAGAGGTAGACGGACGCTGATAGTAGTGTTACTATCTACAAAGCTAGACTTGTCGAAAAAGGTTTTGACAAAGTTCAAGGTGTTGACTGCGATGAGATTTTCTCACTCATAGTGATGCTCACTACAAGAAATATGTCAACTTGTGACCCTCACTATTGGCCGCTGAAAGGTCATAGTTTTTCATTTGTGACCTTTTTGTGACCAAAAACAGAAGGTCAAAAGCTGGCAGTCGTAAACTGAAATTAACGACCTTCTCTGTGAGAAGGTCGTAGACGTTTATGACCAAAACAGAAGGTCGTTGAACCCATGACCTTTTATTTTGGTCGCTAGCAGTCTGCCCAGGCCACGTCGGATCCGACGTGGCAAGCTGACATGGCAAAATTGCGACCAAATGAAAAGGTCGTTGACAAGAATCAGCCCGGTCCGATTAGGTGTTTACATGGGCCAGGCCCAACAATTCAGCCTTCTATATTTTTCCCCTATTAATTCTGGACAGCCACATGGGCCGAAGCCTACAATTCGGCCTTTTTATTTTCTGGGCTATGGCCTCTTATTTTCTACGCCGTGGCCTTTTATAGTCTATTTTTTTGTATTTTTAGCCATTATATATTCAAGCTGGTCCCACTAGTCATATGGGTCCCACTTGTCAATTTCATCTACAAATTGGTCCCACATGTCAGAAATGTACAAATTAGACAGATTATTTTCATAAGTTGCCCCACTGGTTAGTTTCCATTTCAGAAGTTTTCAAATTACATACATAACCAATATTTCAAAAAGAACAAAGAACACATAAAATTCATCAAATATACCACTAAATAAATCTATTACAATCTGTACAACACATATATGCTACAGTATGCTACTGCTCACTGAGTAGGACTTCACGGCTTCACACTTGTTTCACACTTCACGACTTCACACTTCACACTTGAGCTTCTGTAAAAGAGAAACCACCACAATTTTAAGTCTACAATACAACAATTGATACTAATCAAGGATAAAAACAAAAACAAGTAATATGTTCAAATGAGAAGGCAGCATGAAACTAGTGATACAAAAACATGCAGAAAACACTACAATGTAATACTGTTGTATATTCATATCAGCGCAAAATCAGCACTATTATATAGAGAAAATGATATGCCCCCTTTTAATAAAACTGTAGTGTATGCTAGTGACAGAACAAGGGATTGTAGTGTATGCTAGTGACAAAACAAGGGATAAGACTAATATGATGTGCCAGATTGCCAGCAACAGTGCTTACATGCGTCTTCATATTTCAAAACGACCAATAGACTAGTTAGCTGGCAAAACACTAAAGAAGGCATAGACAGAAACGAAGGTAACATGCATCACATCAAAAAAATAGTAAGCACTGAACCTACATCATATCTATAGTAACATCACCAATCAGGTTGCATGTGTATACTAGAAATCAAGAATTGAAAGGACTTCAACTTGTTTCGAATATCTTGCCTCTGTTGCTCCCAGTGCAGTAGAGAAATGGTCAAGCAGTGAGCGCTTCGCCTCATGGACTTGGCAGTGCACAATAGATTTCGGGATGGAGCATAAATAGAATACCTGAAAAAGAACAATAAAGAGCTATACAGTTAAGTAAGCATCCTTGGCTGTACAAATAAGTGGAGAGAACAATAAAGAGCTATACAGTCTAGAATTTTGGTTGAGAAACAGTAACTTTATGTAAAGTCGCTTGAAAACAGAAAACACCTTACAAGCTTGTGAAGCCTACCATGATTTCAAAAGCATGGGTTATCTAATCTTTTATGCCATCCTCCCAAAATTTGGCTAGATGATTCTGCAACTGTAGTTGTACCCAGCTGCTCAAAATATAAACATATAGATGAGTGCTTCTCACATGTCACCAGAGGTAAATAGAAATACACATAAATGAATGAACAGGGGCATATTCTACAGCAAGATGAACCAACAGAGATATATCTTGTAGCCTACAACAATCAAGTTAGAAATCACATCCATTTTCTAATTAACCAGCACCTAAATATATACATGCACTACTTCAGGAAATTTATGACCAGGAGATGTATTAATTGCAGATTACGAACTAATGTACTTGTACTCGATCTAGTTGAATAAATGCAGATTAAGTTCCTGGTACAGCCAGCTCCAACTTATGCTACTAGCTATTGATAGAAAAACACAGAGAGAGACAGAAAAACACACAGAAAGAGAGGGGGGAGGAGATCCAGCGACAGTATGACTACAACAGGCGACCCCCAGGGAAGATCTGGCGCCCCGTGGATTGGTCAACCCCAGGATCTCACGCGCGCCTCCGTTGCTGAGGCCGTCCATCTCGCCCGCGAGCTTGATGGTCCCGGCCCCCACGACGACCAAGTCGTGATCCATGCGGAGCTCCACCTCCTGCACGGCTGATCCATGCTCCAGTGGAGGCTCGGGCTCCACCCTCGAATCCAGCGGCGCCTATAGAAAGATAGTGTAAGCTCTGGTAACAAGAAAAGAAACTTAGGAAAGTCAAACTGGTATAAATCAAATTCAGAAGAGAGTTTACATTATACCTAGCATAGCAAATGAGGATGGCCAAAGCTGAATAAGTTTTTTAGGAACCATGGACAGTGGGGGAAAGCCCCCCACTGACTTTAAATTAGCAAGATTGTTGAGTGAAAGCTGAATAAGTTACGTGGCTCGAATGGTCGGCATCCCTCGGATCTCATAGCTACTGGACATCATGGATGAACTACAGCGAACTAGTTATAGCCACAGGCCACATGTACAAAGAATATACTAAAATGGCTTGAAGCTAAAACTAATCGACCATTCATCTTCGGCAGTGCAATTTTTTATTATGCAGTACAAAGATTATTATGCAGCATCTAAAATTGGCCACAACCTTAAAGGTTATTATGCAGCATCTAAAATTAGCCAACTCTACAAAACAGTGGAGGAAGCATAGGTCTGAACCCAAACAAATTTATATCAACTAATACACTATATTCCTCCCATAAAAAAACACTAATATTCTAGTAGAGAGTTAAATTAGTTCATCATGAACTAGTTTCCAACAACATAATATAGGTGAACCCACTAAACTTATGCAAACTTTATGGAAAGTTCCCAGAATTCTGAAGTTGCAACATTTCAAACATAACTCAAACTGAAACAACTCTTCTGCATTTGATTAGTTTCCGTGTTCTATCAAAGCACATAATTTCCAGGTTCAGTGATTAGTTTACATAGCTGATCAGATGATTAATGGAGCTGGTTACTAAAGTATGTGTGTGAACAGATCTAGTTGATAGTACCTCGGCATCTTAATTAATGAGTTAACTGTTCCCTGAAGTATATAGCACAAAACAACATCAAAACTATTGGCATACAGATGCTTTTGACCTAAACTCAACCAATGATTTAGGCCTGATGCATGGTTTGGTTTGGCTCCATTTCAGATATTTTGGAGTACAGATGCATAAACTATTGGCATACAGATGCATAAAGATTCTACACAGTGAGAGTATAATTTTTGGAGAAATATATATGAACTCCAACTCTTGCTGGTTATAAAAGCTCTAGACCTGATGCATGGTTTGGTTTGGCTCCATTTCAGACATTTTGGAGCCATGCATGCAAGTGCAAGAACGAATAGTGCACCCTCCACTCAATCATCAACGGCGCACTGTTTCCTTCCATGATCCAACTATACTCATGGACAGATGCTGCATACTTGTGCATGATTAGAACGAAAGGATAATTCATCACTAATGCAGAGGAATCTTTTTGTTTATTCATATTTTGGAGCTTCCTCAGCAGGGGCAGGGGCGGCATGGAGGTGGCCATGGCACGCATCGGCTTGGACAAGCTGCTGCTACAGCTGCTGCTCAAGAAGACGTCCGTGCACGCCATCATGAAGGTCTTGAGCACGGAGCTGCACGGGTTCTTCACTGTCTTCAAGACCCCCAGCACCACCTTTTCCCTTCCAATCAGCACCCGCGGATGGACGGACGATTCTCGGGTCAGATCCCCAACGGAATTCGTCAAAATAGAAGCCAAGAGCAGCAACGACAGAGGGGATCGAAGAACTTACAGGATGGGGGCGAGGAGGGCGGGGTGGTGGATGGCGAGGAGGCGCACGTCGTTGAGGGCCTCGCAGACCATGACCCAGTCCCTGGAGTCGAGCCCGTGGATAGCGCGCGGGGCAACCGTGGCGGATCTGGTCGCGCTAGGGCGGCTGCCTGACCAGCTCGCTCGATCACCCTACATCTTCTCTTCCTCTTCTGGTGAGGGCAGGGGAGGGGAGGGGACGAGAGAGGGTACGGGAGTGGCGGCTGTCGGGGAGATACCGGAGGTCATGGCCACCGGCCGGATGTGAGGGGATCGGCAGTGTGTGGCGGCGGTGATGTGGGAGGGGATTCGTCTCTGAACTGAATCGAATCGGGGTTGGGTTGGGTTGGGTTGAGGAGCAAGGGAGGGAGGTCGCCGGTGGTGATGGGGTTAGGGGAGGTCGCCGGTGGGGGTGGGGTTGGGTGTCGGCGGCGGGATTGGAAATGAATCGAGGGTGGGGAGGGCGCGGATCCGGAAGCAACGCGGCGGATCTGGCTGCCGCCTCCGCCTGACCTGCTGCTGCTCGACCGGGGAGAGAAGGTGAGGAGGGGGTTTCACGGCGGCGGTGTGGGGGAGGGCATAGGCCGGCGGCAGTGGCGGCGATGTGGGTGGGAATCGGGACAGGAAGAAGGCGTGGTGGAGGTGGGTGGCGGGTGCGCGAGGGAAGGGGAGGGGAGAGGTGGATCGCTAGGGTTAGTTGTGCGAGAGAGAGAGAGAGGGGGGTTTGCTGTGTGAGAGAGAGAGAGTGGAGGGGTGGATGGATGGATGGACAGATGTTTGCCATGTCACTGATCCATGCCACAGCTGGTTCCACCAATCAGAATTAAGCAATTTTTGCTTTTTCTCTTATAGTTTGTACCCTCTTATTCAGGCAAACATTTAACCTCTTATAGTTAGTTCAAATAAACCAATATTTTGTACATGTGTGTATTTAGGGATGACAAACAACGTTGATTTGGGAGGTTTTCATTTTCTTTGCTCAAAAGAACCATTTTCCATTTTCTGAGTGACCAAAATGTGTTTTTTTGTGAAGGAACTACCATACATTCGTTGCAAAATGGCACTAAATCATTTTTCTAAAATATCAGTCCATATTTAATGTATAATTGACCAAACGGTTGGGTGTCAAAAGCTTTTATCCACCTCTGGTGAAAAAGACAAATTTCCGCCGATTCAGTAGGAAGCGGGTCAAATTTGAACTATAGCTACCTCATAGTTTGCTCTTTATTTTTTCCAAAAATCATTTCTAGGTAAAGAAGTATCTATTTAATCACAGAAACACCAAAAAAATGCCCAGATTCAACCACTACCTAGGAACGGTCATGCCCGCCGTTTTGACCGCATTTTGAAACGGGCATAAAAAATTCAAAAAAAATAAAAAATTGGAAAACCTCCGCATTGTGTCATCATATGTGACCAAGTTTCCAGGAAAAATAATAAACTTGTAATACGGCAATTATTTTAAAAAAGTGTTCTCAGAAATGAGCTATGATCCGTGAAGATTCATGGCTTTCAAGCCAAATGATCAATCTTATGGCCACATTCATGGCATAGTTTGTTGAAATGATCTCATCTTGTGCACAAGGGTGCATATTGAAATGGCAAACAATGTTGCCTAAGGAAGTTTTCACTTTCGTTGGACGAAAAAACCATTTTCCAATTTTCGAGTGCCCAAAAGGAGGTTTTTTTGTGAAGAACCTACCAAATAATTGTTGCAAAATTGGACCAAATCATTTTTCTAAAATACTAGGCCATATTTAATGCACAATTGACCAAATGGTTGGGTGTAAAAAGTTTTGATCCACCTCTCGTGAAAAAGACAAATTTCCGCCGATTTAGTTAGAAGCGGGTCAAATTTGAACTGTAACTGCCTTGTAGTTTGCTCTTTATTTTTTCCAAAAATCATTTCTAGGTAAATAAGTATCTATTTAATCAGAGAAACACCAAAAAATTCCAAGATTCAACCACTAGCTAGGAACGGTCATTCCCACCGTTTTGACCGCATTTTGAAACGGGGATAAAAAATTCAAAAAAAACAAAAAATTGGAAACCTTCGCATTGTGTCATTATATGTGGCCAAGTTCCCAGGAAAAATAACAAACTTGTAATACGGCAATTATTTTAAAAAAGTGTTCTCAAAAATGAGCTATCACGTGTGGAGATCAATGGCTTTCAAGCCAAATGATCAATCTTATGGCCACATTCATGGCATAGTTTGTTCAAATGATCTCATATTGTGCACAAGGGTGCATATTGGAATGGCAAACAATGTTGCCTAAGGCTGTTTTCATTTTCTTTGGACGAAAAAACCATTTTCCATTTTTCGAGTGCCCAAAAGGAGGTTTTTTGTGAAGGACCTCCCAAATAATTGTTGCAAAATTGGACCAAACCATTTTTCTAAAATACTAGGCCATATTTAACGCACAATTGACCAAATGGTTGGGTGTAAAAAGTTTTGATCCACCTCTCGTGAAAAAGACAAATTTCTGCCGATTTAGTTGGAAGCGGGTCAAATTTGAACTGTAGCTGCCTTGTAGTTTGCTATTTATTTATTCCAACAATCATTTCTAGGTACATAAGTATCTATTAAATCATAGAAACACCAAAAAAATTCCAAGATTCAACCACTAGCTAGGAACGGTCATTCCCGCCGTTTTGACCGCATTTTGAAACGAGGTTAAAAAATTCGAAAAAATCAAAAAATTGGTAAACCTTCGCATTGTGTTATTATATGTGGCCAAGTTCCCAGGAAAAATAACAAACTTGTAATACGGCAATTATTTTAAAAAACTGTTCTTAGAAACGAGCTATCACGTGTGGAGATCAATGGCTTTCAAGCCAAATGATCAATCTTATGGCCACATTCATGGCATAGTTTGTTCAAATGATCTCATATTGTGCACAAGGGTGCATATTGGAATGGCAAACAATGTTGTCTAAGGAAGTTTTCATTTTCTTTGGACGAAAAAACCATTTTCCATTTTTCGAGTGCCCAAAAGGAGGTTTTTTGTGAAGGACCTCCCAAATAATTGTTGCAAAATTGGACCAAATAATTTTTCTAAAATATTAGGCCATGTTTATTGCACAATTGACCAAATGGTTGGGTGTGAAAAGTTTTGATCCACCTCTCGTGAAAAAGACAAATTTCCGCTGATTTAGTTGGAAGCGGGTCAAATTTGAACTGTAGTTGCCTTGTAGTTTGCTATTTATTTTTTACAAAAATCATTTCTAGGTACATAAGTATCTATTTAATCAGAGAAACACCAAAAAAATTCCAAGATTCAACCACTAGCTAGGAACAGTCATTCCCGCCGTTTTGACCGCATTTTGAAACGGGCATAAAAAATTCAAAAAAATCAAAAAATTGGGAAACATTCGCATTGTGTTATTATATGTGGCCAAGTTCCCAGGAAAAATAACAAACTTGTAATACGGCAATTATTTTAAAAAAGTGTTCTCAGAAACGAGCTATCACGTGTGGAGATCAATGGCTTTCAAGCTAAATGATCAATATTATGGCCACATTTATGGCATAGTTTGTTCAAAGGATCTCATATTGTGCACAAGGGTGCATATTGGAATGGCAAACAATGTTGCCTAAGGAAGTTGTCATTTTCTTTGGACGAAAAAACCATTTTCCATTTTTCGAGTGCCCAAAAGGAGGTTTTTTTGTGAAGGACTTCCCAAATAATTGTTACAAAATTGGACCAAATCAATTTTATAAAATACTAGGACATATTTAATGCACAATTGACAAAATTGTTGGGTGTAAAAAGTTTTGATCCACCTCTCATGAAAAAGACAAATTTTCGCCGATTCAGGTGGAAGCGGGTCAAATTTGAACTGCAGCTGCCTCATAGTTTGCTATTTATTTTTTCCAAAAATTATTTCTAGTTAAATAAGTACCTATTTAATCATAAATACATGGTTTGGTGGCGGTACGTCGAGGTTTGGGCGGTGGCCGAGGGCCCCAACTCTAGAGCGCGTAAACACGCATGCCCGCCGCGTGGTCACCGCGTGGCCGTGGCGTTGCCATGTGTTCTGGGCGGCCTAGGCATGTCTAGTGGGTTGGGCACTCCCCAGGTAGGTGCTAGGAAGAAAATTACAGCATAAGATTCTCACAAGGAGACCGATCGATGCTCAAACATGAATTAGCAGCCAAGTGTTTGATTAGCGGTACGGGAAATGTACATGGCTAATGGGCGTGAGTTTTGGATGAGGATGATCAGTTACTAAGAAGACCATCTTCACAAATTTTCAGCTCAAAAGGAGGAGCCTAGGTGGTACTTGCTTTGCAAAGTACCACACTGGACATAAATACGAATGTTGAAGGTGGGCTCAAAATAATGAATGGATTGAGATCGCATTTGGTGGAGGATGGTTATTTGGGCTTAGGAAAGCACCATAGAAAATGGATACTATTTGGAAATGCCAAAGTGGTACTTCCTTCACAAAGTATTGTTCTGAACAGAATAAGAAAATGAATATTGTTGAATTATTTTTGAACTAGGCAAGGAAGGTTTTTTTACATATTTGACGAAGATATGCCCAAAGAATTTATGAGATTTTTTTGGAATTTTGGGAATGACAGAAATATAGGTTGCTTCACAACCTGTGGCAAAAATTGCCACATGGACATGACACATAGGCAAAACTGATGAGGTGGCGCCTGGTCATAGCAACCCACCACAATTTACAACGTTATGACCATCTATATTGGTCGTGATCAGCTAGAAATAAGGCAGCGGACCAGTGCTATCTGCTTTATGACCATTTCGTGTAAGGAAATTACGACCTTTCTGACCAAAATGGTCGTTATAGTTTAGGGTTTGGAGCCCCCCGAACAGCGTTTGACCAATTGGTTTGAAATGGTCATAGATCTATGACCAATTCTTCCACGGTCACTGACAGAAGGTCACTAGTTAACATATTTCTTGTAGTGGCTTAAGTCTGTCTGAATCATGTTAGCAAATTGCCACATTTTACGAAAGTTGGCAAATGGATGTCAAAACTACATTCCTTAATGGATTTCTTAAAGAAGAGTTGTATATGATGCAACCAGAAGGTTTTGTCGATCCTAAAGGTGCTAAAAAAATGTGCAAGCTCCAGCGATCCATCGATGGACTGGTGCAAGCATCTCCGAGTTGGAATATACGCTTTGATGAGTTGATCAAAGCATATAGTTTTATACAGACTTGCGGTGAAGCCTGTATTTACAAGAAAGTGAGTGGGAGCACTACAACATTTCTGATAAATATATGTGAATGACATATTGTTGATCGGAAATAATGTAGAATTTTTTGGAAAGCATAAAGGAGTATTTGAAAGGAGTTTTTCAAATAAAGACCTCGGTGAAGCTGCTTACATATTGAGCATCAAGATCTATAGAGATAGATCAAGACGCTTGATAAGTTTTTTCAATGAAGACATACCTTGACAAGATTTTGAAGTAGTTCAAAATGGAACAGTCAAAGAAAGAGTTCTTGCCTGTGTTACAAGGTGTGAAATTGAGTAAGACTCAAAGCCCGACCACGGCAGAAGATAGAAAGAGAATGAAAGTCATTCCCTATGCCTCAGCCATAGGTTCTATAAAGTATGCCATGCTGTGTACCAGATCTATTGTATCCCCTACACTGAGTTTATCAAGGGAGTACAATAGTGATCTAGGAGTAGATCATTGGACATCGGTTAAAATTATCCTTAGTGGAATAAGATATGTTTCTCGATTATGGAGGTGACAAAAGGTACACCGTAAAGGGTTACGTCGATGCAAGTTTTGACACTGATCCAGATGACTCTAAGTCTCAATTTGGATACATATTTAAAGTGGGAGCAATTAGCTAGAGTAGCTCCGTGTAGAGCATTGTTGACATAGAAATTTGCAAAATACATACGGATCTGAATATGGCAGACCCGTTGACTAAACTTCTTTCACAAGCAAAACATGATCACACCTTAGTACTCTTTGGGTGTTAATCACATGGCGATGTGAACTAAGATTATTGATTCTAGTAAACCCTTTGTGTGTTGGTTACATGGTGATGTGAACTACGGGTGTTAATCACATGGTGATGTGAACTATTGGTGTTAAATCACATGGCGATGTGAACTAGATTATTGACTCTAGTGCAAGTGGGAGACTGAAGGAAATATGCCCTAGAGGCAATAATAAAGTTGTTATTTATATTTCCTTGTATCATGATAAATGTTTATTATTCATGTTAGAATTATATTAACCGGAAACTTAGTACATGTGTGAATACATAGACAAACAGAGTGCCACTAGTATGCCTCTACTTGACTAGCTCGTTGAATCAAATATGGTTAAGTTTCCTAGCCATAGACATGAGTTGTCATTTGATTAATGGGATCACATCATTAGAGAATGATGTGATTGACTTGACCCATTCCGTTAGCTTAGCACTTGATCGTTTAGTATGTTGCTATTGCTTTCTTCATGACTTATACATGTTCCTATGACTATGAGATTATGCAACTCCCGAATACCGGAGGAACACTTTGTGTGCTACCAAACGTCACAACGTAACTGGGTGATTATAAAGGTGCTCTACAGGTGTCTCCGATGGTACTTGTTGAGTTGGCATAAATCGAGATTAGGATTTGTCACTCCGATTGTCGGAGAGGTATCCCTGGGCCCTCTCGGTAATACACATCACTATAAGCCTTGCAAGCAATGCAACCATTGAGTTAGTTGCGGGATGATGTAATACGGAACAACTAAAGAGACTTGCCGGTAACGAGATTGAACTAGGTATTGAGATACCGACGATCGAATCTCGGGCAAATAACATACCGATGACAAAGGGAACAACGTATGTTGTTATGCGGTTTGACCGATAAAGATCTTCGTATAATATGTGGGAGCCAATATGAGCATCCAGGTTCCACTATTGGTTATTGACCGGAGATGAGTATCGGTCATGTCTACATAGTTCTCGAACCCGTCGGGTCCGCACGCTTAACGTTCGGTGACGATTTGTATTATGAGTTATGTGATTTGATGTACCGAAGGTAGTTCGGAGTCCTGGATGAGATCGGGGACATGACGAGGAGTCTCGAAATGCTTGAGACGTAAAGATCAATATATTGGACAACTATATTCGGACATCGGAAAGGTTCCCAGTGATTCGGGTATTTTTCAGAGTTACGGGAATTCGTATTGGGCCTTAATGGGCCATACGGGAATGGAGAGAAAGGCCTCAAAGGGTGGCCGCACCCCTCCCCATGAACTTGTCCGAATTGGACTAGGGAGGGGGGCGCCCCCTTCCTTCCTTCTCCTTCTCCCTTCCCTTTTTCCTATTCCATGTGGGAGGAGGAATCCTACTAGGACTAGGGAGTCCTAGTAGGACTCCACACTTGGGCGCGCCCTGTGAGGGCCGGCCTTCTCCTCCCTCCATCCTTTATATACGTGGCCAAGAGGCACCCCATAGACACACAAGTTGATCATTGATCTTTTAGCCGTGTGCGGTGCCCCACTCCACCATAATCCACCTCGGTCATATCGTAGCGGTGCTTAGATGAAGCCCTGCGTCGGTAGCATCATCATCACCGTCATCACGCCGTCGTGCTGACGGAACTCTCCCTCGAAGCTCTGCTGGATCAGAGTTCGTGGGACGTCACCGAGCTGAACGTGTGCTGAACTCGGAGGTGCCGTGCATTCGGTACTTGGATCGGTCGGATTGTGAAGACGTACGACTACATCAACCCCGTTCTCATAACGCTTCCGCTTACGATCTACGTGGGTACGTGGACGACACTCTCCCCTCTCATTGCTATGCATCACCATGATCTTGCGCCTGCGTAGGAAATTTTTGAAATTACTACGTTCCCGAACAATATTTCATTGTTCTTGATATAGATTGCAATCCTACATGTCATATTATTCTTGGTAGACCTTTCCTTAGAACGATTGGTGCAACTATTGATATGAAAGAAGGAAACATTAGATTTCAATTTCCGTTAAGGAAGGGCATGGAACACTTTCCAATAAAGAAAATTAACTTGCCTTATGAATATATTATGAGAGCTACTTATGGATTGCATACCAAAGATGACAATACCTAGATCTTTTTGTGTTTTATGCCTAGGTAAGGGCGTTAAACAATAGCGCTTGTTGGGAGGCAACCCATTTTATTTTTATTTTTATTTTTTGGTTCTATTTTGCAATAAATAATACATCTAGCCTCTGTTAGATGTGGTTTTGTGTTTTAATCAGTGTTTGTGCCAAGTAAGACCTTTGGGATAACTTACGGTGATAGTTGATTTGATCTTGCTGAAAAACAGAAACTTTTGCGCCTAGTCCCAGAATTTTTAAAAACCACAGAAGCGTGATAAAATTCTGAATTTTTTCCAAAATATTGATATACAAATTTCCCCTGTTGTCCTAATTTTGCAGAACTTTTGCATTTACCGAAGTATTTGAACTTTCTAGATTGCTACAGGCTGTTCTGTTTTTGACAGGTGCTGTTTTCTTGAGAAGACACAATTGCCTTGTTAGTATGCTTGAAGTATTATTTTTTTATGTCAATATTAAAATTTTGTTTTGAATCATATGGATCTGAACATCCATGCCACAGTAAAGAAATTACATGGATAAATATGTTAGGTAGCATTCCACATCAAAATTTTTGTTTTTATCATTTACCTACTCGAGGACGACCAGGAATTAAGCTTGGGGGTGCTTGATACGTCTCCATCGTATCTATAATTTTTGATTGTTCCATGCTATTATGTTATCTATTTTGGATGTTTTATATGCATTAATATGCTATTTGTATTATTTTTGGGACTAACCTATTAACCTAGAGTACAGTGCCAGTTCTTGTTTTTTCCCTGTTTTTGAGTTTCGCATAAAAGGAATACCAAACGGAGTCCAAACGGAATAAAACCTTCACGATGATTTTTCTTGGACCATAAGACACCCAGAAGACTTGGAGATGAAGTCAGAAGAGCCACGAGGTCTTCACAAGGACAGAGGGCGCGTCGCCCACCCTTGTGGGCCCCTCGTGCACTCCTTGACCTAATTTCTTCGCCTATATATTCCCATATATCAACAAACTAACAGAGGCATCCACAAAAACACTTTTCCACTGCTGTAACCTTCTGTACCCGTGAGATCCCATCTAGGGACCTTTTCTGGTGCCCTGCCGGAGGGGGATTCGATCACTGACGGCTTCTACATCAACTCTATTGCCCTTCCGATGAAGCGTGAGTAGTTTACCACAGACCTATGGGTCCATAGCTAGTAGCTAGATGGCGTCTTCTCTCTCTTTGATTCTCAATACCATGTTCTCCTCGATGTTCTTGGGGATCTATTCGACGTAATACTTATTTGCGCTGTGTTTGCCGAGATCCGATGAATTGTGGATTTATGATCAGCTTATCTATGAATATTATTTGAATCTTCTCTGAATTCTTTTATGCATGATTTGATATCTTTGTAATTCTCTTCGAACTATCGGTTTGGTTTGGCCAACTAGATTGGTTTTTCTTGCAATGGGAGCAGTGCTTAGCTTTGGGCTCAATCTTGTGGTGTCCTTTCCCAGTGACAGTAAGGGTAGCAAGGGACGTATTGTATTGTTGCCATCAATGATAAAAAGATGGGGTTTTCATCATATTGCTTGAGTTAATTCCTCTACATCATGTCATCTTGCTTAATGCGTTACTCCGTTCTTTGTGAACTTAATACTCTAGATGCATGCTGGATAGCGGTTGATGTGTGGAGTAATAGTAGTAGATGCAGAATCATTTCGGTCTACTTGACACGGACGTGATGCCTATATTCATGATCATTGCCTTAGATATCGTCATAAGTTTGCGCTTTTCTATCAATTGCTTGGCAGTAATTTGTTCACCCACCGTAATATTTTCTATCTTGAGAGAAGCCTCTAGTGAAACCTATGGCCCCCAGGTCTATTTTCCATCATATAAGTTTCTGATCTACTATTTTGCAATCTTTTACTTTCCAGTCGATAAACCAAAAATACCAAAAATATTTACTTTACCGTTTACCTATCTCTATCAGATCTCACTTTTGCAAGTAACCGTGAAGGGATTGACAACCCCTTTATCGCGTTGGGTGCAAGTTGTTTGATTGTTTGTGCAGATATTTCGTGACTTGCGCATTGTCTCCTACTGGATTGATACCTTGGTTCTCAAACTGAGGGAAATACTTATCTCTACTTTGCTGCATCACCCTTTCCTCTTCAGGGGAAAAACCAACGCAAGCTCAAGAAGTAGCAGCCACCCGCGTAATCACCAAGAGTGGTACCGGGCATTAGCCCTAGATGATTATCGATATTGCTAGACACCTTGAGCGGGGGGCACGATTGCTTCTCCTGTTCACCGAGCTGAGGAATTTTTCCCACTTCATCTTGCAGCACTAGTAGTACTTCCCGACCTCCGCGCTTCATCATATGTCTTTCTAATACAGCGATCATGGTGTGATTGCGGCGGAGGCCGTGGTGGTCGCTTAAGGGCATCTAGAGTGCGCTTCGCTTTCACTGGATCTATTGTTTCCTTCGGAGGTGGACGTTTCCGTTCAAAGTGGGCCTGCACTCCGGCTTCCATGATGTCCTTGTTTTCCTAACTTTGGAGGAGGCTTGGACCAAATTTAAATTTCTTCCCGCCTGTTGTACTACTAGCCACCGGAGCAGCGGCGGCTCTCTTCCGCCGTTGCTGAGGCGGCAGAGTTCGCTAAAGTGCCGGAGGAGGAGGAGGAGGAGTAGGAGGAGGCAGAGTCCGCTGACGCGCCGGAGACAGCTGAGGCGAAAGAGGACTCTGCTGAGGGACCTCCTCCGCCGGAGACGGCGGCTGAGGCGGCAGAGACAGCTCACGCACCCGAGACGACTCAGGCAGTTGAGACGGCTGAGCTGGACTGTGAGGAGTCTGCTGAGAGGTCTCCTCCGGCTGAGTCTCCTGAGGCGGCGTCTAGTTTGGAAGCTTGATGTTCTCCTTTCTCCATAGACAGGTACTCCTTAAGGCATTTTCGATAAGCATCTCACCTTCACATGTAGGGTACTCAAGCTCCAACCCCTCAAATCCCTCCATTATTTCATCCATCCCGACAATAGCAAAGCCATGTGGAATCGGACGGCAATGGAAAGTTCCCTCAGCTCGAGGAGGAAAGGCAGAGCCGACCGCCGCCTTCAAGGTTAGGTTCTGGCATTTTGCCATTAGCACACAATGTTGAGTCTCCGTGATACAATCCAGGGGCAGCGAGGAGCCTTGTTATCAGGCTGAACAAGCGTGGAAGCCATGCTGCTTCTCCACTGAGATGGTGGGGTAGCTTCGGGGGCAGCATTCAATGAAGGATCTTCATGCCGCTGAGATGGTTGGCTGGTAGCTCGCTGGCTCTCAAGTTCCTCTAGTTTCACTAATCTTGCACTGATCTTCTGCATTTTGCTTGCTTCCTCTTTCTTCTTTCTCTCTCGGCTTCTATAACCACTGATGTTGGGAAACCCATGCACCCAAGGAACGGAGCCTGATGTGCCTTGTGTTCGTCCAGTGTGTTCAGGATTCCCGGGGACCTCTGTCAGCTCGTCCTTCTCTCTATCGGGAATGAACGTCCCTTCCTGCGTTGCCTTGATTGCTTTCTCAAGCTTCGTGACGGGTATTGCAAGTTGATCGTTCGTCCAAACACACTTCCCTGATTCTGGGTCCAAAGTTCCCCCAACCCCGAAGAACCAAGTCCTTGCCCGATCTGGCCAGTGCAATGTCGTTTGTTGGACCCCTTTAGCAAGCAGGTCTTGCTCAGCTTTGTCCCATGTTGGCCGGGCTTTGCTATAGCCACCTGACCCCGTAGTATGGTGATACTTCTTCTTTGCAGCATTTTGCTTGTTTGTAAGTACCTTTGCTTACCCTTTTCCGACTTCTTGTAGGCCACAAATGCAGGCCAGTGATCTCTTATCTTCTCATATTGACCGATGAATTCTGGAGTCTCGTCTTTGTCGACAAACTTTTTGTTCAAATCTTTATTCTAGTTCTTGAATAGCTCTGCCATCTTCTGAAGAGCAAACGCCTTGACCTCACGCTGTATAACTGGGTTATTCGTATCCTCCTCTGGCGGTAGGCTGAAATTTATCATTAGCATCGTCCAAAGATCATCTTTCAGTCTATCTTGGACATAAGAAACTTCAGGGTCCTTCTTCTTATTCCATTCTTGGATGCTGATCGGGACGCTGTCCCTAACAATAACTCCGCACTGGTGTATACATTTGGTCTTGGTCCGCTTGGGAGCAATCGGTTGGCTATCTCGAGCGATTTCTTCGATCGTGAACCTTTCATCCTGGCCCAACTTTTTCTTTGGGTCTCGTCTCCTTACCGAAGTTTGGCTCGATCTGGAGGGCTAAAAGGAGAAAGAAGCGTCAATATATGTACATACAAAACAATTAATGCATCTAGTCGGCAGAGGCTTAATTAATATATATATATACCTCGCCGGACTTTGCAACAGTTAAGGCTCCCTTCTCCGTTGGATCACCGGAGCCGTCATGATCTCCTTCCTCCTCCATTGGGTCACCGGAGCCGTCATGATCTCCTTCCTCCTCCATTGTTGGATCACCAGAGTCGTCATGATCTCCTTCCTCACCATCGACGTCGTTGAGAAACGACAAGGTGATATCAGCTCCGTCGCGGATTATATCCCCCAACAACCCTTCTTTTTCTAAGTCTTCGTCCATAGTTTCTGCAAACATCACAACATGCCAATATACAACCAAGAGAGATGGATTAGTGGCAAACATAGACATAATCACAACAACGAATCATATGCATATGAGCAATGGATTAGTGGCAAACATCATGCAAAGTTGACAAGTTTTATAATAGTCGGGTTCAGATGATCGTTGAGGACTCCTCCCCCCTCATGTCTGGTGAGTCGTCCTATCTTTCCAGAGAGGATACTTTCCAGACTGCCTCTCTCATAGTCGTCGAGGATACTTGCGGACCCCCCCTTTCATGTCAAAGTTATCGGGGATATGTTGAATTCCCGAGAGAGCTAGGGGTGTTCTAACGCGGCACTACCCGATATAGCTAGGTGAAGCGGGATAACATCTGGGAATGTTTTCTTGAATCTGCATTTTCCGACAGATGAACTAGAGGGGGTGATAACCCACAAGTATAGGGGATCGCAACAGTTTCCAAGGGTAGAGTATTCAACCCAAATTTATAGATTCGACACAAGGGGAGCCAAAGAATATTTGAAGGTATTAGCAGCTGAGTTGTTGATACATCTCCATTGTATCTACTTTTCCAAACACTTTTGCCCTTGTTTTGGACTCTAACTTGCATGATTTGAACGGAACTAACCCGTACTAATGCTATTTTCGGCAGAATTGCCATGGTGTTATTTTTGTGCAGAAATAAAAGTTCTCGGAATGACCTAAAACTTCACAGAGCATATTTTTGGAATATATAAAAAGTACTGGCGAAAGAATCAACACCAGGGGCCCACATCCTGTCCACGAGGGTGGGGGCACGCCCACCCTCCTGGGGTGCGCCCCCGGCCTCGTGGGCCCCCTGAGGCTCCACCGACCTCAACTCCAACTCTATATATTCACATTTGCGGAGAAAAATCAGAGAGAAGGATTCATCGCGTTTTACGATACGGAGCCATCGCCAAGCCCTAATCTCTCTCGGGAGGGCTGATCTGGAGTCCGTTCGGGGCTCTAGAGAGGGGAATTCGTCGCCGTCGTCATCATCAACCTTCCTCCATCACCAATTTCATGATGCTCACCGCCGTGCGTGAGTAATTTCATCATAGGCTTGCTGGACGGTGATGGGTTGGATGAGATTTACCATGTAATCGAGTTAGTTTTGTTAGGGTTTGATCCCTAGTATCCACTATGTTCCGAGATTGATGTTTCTATGACTTTGCTATGCTTAATGCTTGTCACTAGGGCCTGAGTGCCATGATTTTAGATCTGAACCTATTATGTTTTCATGAATATATATGTGTTCTTGATCCTATCTTGCAAGTCAATAGTCACCTACTATGTGTTATGATCCGGCAACCGCGAAGTGACAATAATCGGGACCACTCCCAGTGATGACCGTACTTTGAGGAGTTCATGTATTCACTAAGTGTTAATGCTTTGGTCCGGTACTCTATTAAAAGGAGGCCTTAATATCCCTTAGTTTTCAATAGGACCCCGCTGGCACGGGAGGGTTGGACAAAAGATGTCATGCAAGTTCTTTTCCATAAGCACGTATGACTATATTCGGAATACATGCCTACATTTCATTGATGAACTGGAGCTAGTTCTGTGTCACCCTATGTTATAACTGTTGCATGGGGAATCGCATCCGACATAATTATCCATCACTGATCCAATGCCTACGAGCTTTTCACACATTGATCTTTGCTTAGTTACTTTACCGTTGCCACTGTTACAATTACTACAAAACTGCTACTGTTACCTTTGCCACCGTTACCGTTACTTCCATACTACTTTGCTACTAAATACTTTGCTGCAGATATTAAGTTTTCCAGGTGTGGTTGAATTCACAACTCAACTGCTAATACTTGATAATATTCTTTGGCTCCCCTTGTGTTGAATCAATAAATTTGGGTTGAATACTCTACGCTCGAAAACTGTTGCGATCCCCTATACTTGTGGGTTATCATGACTATTTTCTGGTGCCGTTGCCGGGGAGCATAGCTCTATTCTTTGATTCACTTGGGATTTATATCTGTTGATCACTATGAGGAACTTGAAAGATGAAAGAACCAAGATTTATCCCTCAACTACGAGGGGAGGTAAGGAACTGCCATCTAGCTCTGCACTTGATTCACATTCTGTTATGAGTAAACTTGCGACACCTACTCCTGTTCTTGATTCTGATAGGTCGCATGTTATTGATGATGCCACTTCTGCTTTGCATGATATTTATGATGAAACTACTTCTATGCTTGATACTACTATGCCATTAGGTGAATTTCTTGATGAACAACTTGCTAGGGTAAGAGAGAATGAAATTATTGAAACTGATAATATTGATGAAAGTGATGATGAAGATTATCCCCCTAGATATGAATTGCCTGATGTACCTGAGGGTTATGTTATGGATGAAGAAACTGCTAGAGACTTTTTTGCTTGCAAAGATAGATATGATCTTAAGAAACTGTTAGCTAAGCTGAAAGAAAAGTCTTTGAATGCTAGAATGAAATATGACCATGCTTTTGCTACTTCACCTATCTATATTTCTGATAAGGATTATGATTTCTCTGTCGATCCTGAGATAATTACTTTGGTTGAATCTGGTCCTTTTTATGCCTATGAATCTAAAACTGTTGTGGCACATCTTACTAAATTAAATGATATAGCCACCCTATTTACTAACGAGAAAAAAATTTGTTACTACTATATCCTTAAGTTATTTCCGTTCTCATTAAAGGGTGATGCTAAAATATGGTTTAATTCTCTTGATCCTAGTTGTGTGCGTAGTACCCAGGATATGATTTATTACTTTTCTGCTAAATATTTCCCTGCTCATAAGAAACAAGCTGCCTTAAGGGAAATATATAATTTTGTGCAAATTGAAGAGGAGAGTCTCCCACAAGCTTGGGGGAGGCTTCTCCGATTACTTAATGCTTTGCCTGATCATCCTCTCAAGAAAAACGAAACAATTGACATCTTTTATAATGGACTAACCGATGCTTCCAGAGACCACCTGGATAGTTGTGCTGGTTGTGTTTTCAGGGAAAGAACTGTTGATCAAGCTGAATTGCTATTGAACAATATGTTGAGTAATGAAAATGATTGGACACTTCCTGAACCAACTCCTAAGCCAACTCCGAAAAAAAGGGGTATTCTATTTCTCAGTCCTGAAGATATGCAAGAGGCAAAGAAATCTATGAAAGAAAAGGGTATTAAAGCTGAAGAAGTTAAGAATTTACCAACTATTGAAGAAATACATGGTCTTGATAACCCGACACAGGTAGTAAAGGTAAATTCTCTCTATAGATATGATAAAGCTGAAATCCTGTCTACTAAGTTTGCTAGCCAATGCTTGGATGAGTTTGATGACTTTATGGTTAAACAAGAAAACTTCAATGCCTATGTTGGTAGACAATTGAAACATAATGCTTATATGATTGAACACTTGAGTGATTATATGTCTAGAGTTAAAGGTGAACTTAAACTCATTAGTAAACATGCTTCTATGGTTACCACTCAAGTAGAACAAGTGCTTAAAGCTCAGAATGGTTTGCTCAATGAATTAAATAATAAGAAAAATGATAATGCTGTTAGAGTTATGACTAGAGGGGTAAAATGACTCAGGAACCTTTGTATCCTGAAGGCCACCCTAAGAGAATTGAGCAAGATTCTCAGAGAACTAATGTTGATGCACCTAGTCCTTCTAAAAAGAAGAAACAGAAAAATGGTAGGACTTTGCATGCTTCTGGTGAACCTGTTGTAGACACACCTAGGAATCCCAATGATATTTCTATTTCTGATGCTGAAACACAATATGGTAATGAACATGAACCTAGTGATAATATTAATGATGATGTTCATGTTGATGCTCAATCTAAGAATAACAATAATGTAGAGATTGAACCTGCTGTTGATCTTGATAACCCACAATCAAAGAATCAACGTTATGATAAGAGAGACTTCATTGCTAGGAAGCACGGTAAAGAAAGAGAACCATGGGTTCAGAAACCCATGCCTTTTCCTCCTAAACCATCCAAGAAAAAGGATGATGAGGATTTTGAGCACTTTGCCGAAATGATTAGACCTATCTTTTTGCGTATGCGTTTGACTGATATGCTTAAAATGAATCCTTATGCCAAGTATATGAAAGATATTGTTACAAATAAAAGAAAGATACCGGAAGCTGAAATTCCCACCATGCTTGCCAATTATACTTTTAAAGGTGGAATACCTAAGAAACTAGGAGATCCAGGAGTACCAACAATACCATGCTCGATTAAAAGAAACTATGTTAAAACTGCCTTATGTGATCTTGGAGCCGGTGTTAGTGTTATGCCTCTCTCTTTATCGTAGACTTGATTTGAATAAGTTGACACCTACTGAAATATCTTTGCAAATGGCCAATAAATCAACTGCTATACCTATCGGTATTTGTGAGGATGTGCCGGTTGTGGTTGCGAACGTTACTATTTTAACGGACTTTGTTATTCTTGATATTCCCGAGGACGATAGTATGTCGATTATCTTTGGTAGACCCTTTTTGAATACTGCAGGGGCTGTTATTGATTGCAACAAAGGCAATGTCACTTTTCATGTTAATGGTAATGAGCATACGGTATACTTTCCGAGGAAACAACCTCAAGTCCACAGTATCAATTCTATTGGAAAAATTCGAACGGTTATTATTGGAGGTTTTGAATTTCCTCTTCCTACTGTCAAGAAGAAATATGATATTCTAATTGTTGGGGACGTGCACATCCCCGTTGAGGTAACTTAGTGTTATTCAAAAGTTCTCCGGTTTCATGCGATTCGGAAAGAGTTTGTTAACAAGACTTGATCAACCTTGTTAGTGGATTCCTTTTGATGAGCATGAGATGGATAAAGTTAGAAAGTACAACTCTCTGTACCCTCCTTTTACTTTCTGTTATTTAGATTAAATAAAGCAAAAATAGTATTTTCTGTCTGTTTTCTGAATTATCCTTGCAATAAAAAAATACCCCGAAAATAAAAGTTCTCCAAATGTCCTGAAAATGAAATATGATTTTTTGTAGAATATTTAAGAATATCTGGCACTAAGATAATACCAGAGGGGGCCACCACTTGGCCACGAGGGTCCAGGGCGCGCCCACCCCCTAGGGCGCCTCCCTTCCTCGTGGGCCCCACGTGGACCCCCTCCACTTATTCCTGCACCCCCTCACTTCGTCTTCCTCCAAAAAAATCCTCCCATAGCTCAAACCCGTGTTCTAGCTCATCTTGCTGCCATTTTCGATCCCCTTGCTCAAAGCTTCATTCACAAAACTATTTTGGGGGATTGTTCTTCGGTATGTGACTCCTCCAATGGTCTAATTAGTTTTTGTTCTAGTGCTTTATTTATTGCAAAATTTTGCTGCTAAGGTGACCCTTTTCTTGAGCTTGCATGTCAAATTTATATGGTCCAAAGTAGTTTTAATGCATGATATAGCCTCTAGGCACTAGTAGGAGTAGTTGCTATCAGTCTTGTTGAGTTTGGTTCACTTTTATTTTGAGTCACTAAAAAATTTCAAAAAAATTTCAGAGGAAGAAATATGTTTAGGAAAATGTACCAAGGTGGTTCCTCAAGGAAGCAAGGCCCAAGGCTCACGATACGTGAGCCAGATGATGAACCACCGAGGGAAGCTCAAGTGCAGCCTTGTGAATGGCCTTCAGAGGAGTTTATGGTCCAAGCAAGTATCAAGGATGAATTTGACGAGTATGTGCATAATGCTGATCTTGAGGACTTCGTGTCAGATAAGTGCCTGCAATACCGCTACCTAACTGATTCCTTTGTGACAAGGTTTAAATTTACTTCGTCGCGCAATTCTCACACTGTTTTATTTGATCTTTATGATAAATCATATACCATGGATTTAGAAGATTTTAATAATCCTTGTAAACTCCCGCAGTGGGGCAATGTTAGTGAACCTCGCAAATCTGAATATAAAGACTTTCTTGCTAGTATCACTGTGGGGGAATCTAGAGAAATCACACAAGCTGCCATAGGGAGCATTCATTTTCCTTCCATACATTATTTTTCTCTCTTTATAGGTAGATGCATTAACGGTAAAGATGAAGCTTGTCACATGTGCGCTCTAGATCTTTGTGTCCTAAAAAGTGCGGTATTAGGTGATAAACAATATAACTTGGGGGTTATTGTTGCACGGAGGTTGCATCTTAACGGTACAAGTGGAGATTTGTTTGGTGGAATTTATGCAACTCGTGTAGCTAATTATCTTGATGTATCCATACATAGAAATGATTTGGTGTTACCTTCTGCTTATCTAGATTATAACGCTATGGTCCGCCATCAGTTTGTTGAGAAGAATGAACAGTTCCTCCAGTACCGACTAATCTTTGACAGACGTCGCGCTGTCCATGTTGCTCTCCCTGCTCCTACTTTCTTTGACTTTCAGGCAAAAAGGAGATATGCTATAACGAGGGAGGAGGCGAACGAGTATGAGAGGAGGACGGAAGCAGCTCGCCTCCAAGCTACAGCTCGTCAGGAAGTAGCCGCTGCATCTCAGTACGACCCCAGCTACAACTTTGGATATCCGCCAGGCCAGCAGTGGCCCTAGACCAACTTAGGCCAAAAGCCTAAGCTTGGGGAAGTACGTATTTCTCACCGATATTACATTCATGTTCACACACTCATGCCAGTTGTCGGTGCTCATACTTTTTCATTGTACCATCCATGCTAGTTTATTTTCTATTTTAAGCCTTCTTCTTGTGTGTTTGAAAAACCTTAAGAAAAACCAAAAAAAATAGTTGTAGTTTTTAGCTAGGTTACTTTCCATGCATGTAGTAGTAATAACTAAAACAAAACCCAAAAAGATTTCTCGTTCTTCTTTTGCTTGTTGGGAGCTTTCCCGTTTAAATAGTTTTATTTCCTTTCTTTTCTTTGGGGGTCGAGAGGAGAAGACCATGATGAAAATGTTGAAGTGGCTCTTATATGCATTATTGCTGATTTAACAAAGAGCCCATATTACCTTGTCTTCTCCCGTGTATTAAATGCTTGCAGATTCCAGCTTAGTCCAATGCACGTGCACTATTATTATTATCCACACCGTTCGGTCATGCAAGTGAAAGGCAATAATGACGATATATGATGGACTGATTGAGATGAGAGAAGCTGGTATGAACTCGACCTATCTTGTTTTTGTAAATATGATTAGTTCATCGTTCCTGATTCATCCTATTATGAATGAAACATGTTTGCAATGACAATTAGAGATTATAGGTTCTCATGCCATGCTTAATTTGCTAGGAGTTTATAATGGTTTACCTTGCGTGCCAACATGCTATTAAAATGGTTGTGATGTGGTATGATAGGGTGGTATCCTCCTTTGAACGATTCGAGTGGCTTGACTTGGCACATGTTCACGCATGTAGTTGAAACAAAATCAACGTAGCCTCCACGATATTTATGTTCATGGTGAATTACATCCTACTCATGCTTTCACTCAGTGTTGATTAATTTTAATGCATGTTCATGACTGCTGTCGCTCTCTAGTTGGTCGCTTCCCAGTCTCTTACTAGCCTTCACTTGTACTAAGCGGGAATACTGCTTGTGCATCGACTTCCATAAAACCCCAAAGTTATTCCGTATGAGTCCACCATACCTTCCTATATGCAGTATCTAGCTGCCGTTCCAAGTAAATTTGTATGTGCCAAACTCTAAACCTTCAAATGAAATTCTGTTTTGTATGCTCGAATAGCTCATGTATCAACTAGCACTATCTATATCTTCCATGCTAGGTGGGTTATTCTCACGATGAGTGGACTCCGCTCATCATTCACGAGAAAATGGCCGGTAACCGGGATGCCCAGTCCCATGCTCAAACCAAAATAATTGCAAACAAAACTCCCCCAGGACTGTTGTTAGTTGGAGGCACCCGTTGTTTCGGACAAGCCATGCATTGATTTTTGTTGGTGGTGGGGGAGTATAAACTTTACCATTCTATTTGGGAACCGCCTATAATGTGTGTAGCATGGAAGATATCAAGATCTCTTGGTTGTTATGTTGACAATGAAAGTATGCCACTCAAAATATTATTTATCTCTATTTCAAAACTCGAGCTCTAGCACCTCTACAAATCCCTACTTCTCTCTGCGAAGGGCCTTTCTATTTACTTTTATGTTGAGTCACCACCCTCTTATTAAAAAGCACCAGTTGGAGAGCACCGCTGTCATTTGCATGCATTACTATTAATTTACATTAAGTATGACTATGACTGGATCTCTTTTACCATGAATTACAATGTCTAGTCATTCCTTGATCTTCAGAGGTGCTCTGCATTTATGTTATGCGGTCTCAAAAAGGGCTAGCGAGATACCATCTTGTTATATCATATTATGATTGTTTTGAGAAAGTGTTGTCATCCGAGATTTATTATTATTGCTCGCTAGTTGATTATGCCATTGATATGAGTAAATAAGAGACCTAGGTGTTATTGTGAATATGGTTGGTTCATAATCTTTGTTGAGAACTTGGATGCTGGCTTTACATATTTACAACAACAAGAGCAAACAGAGTTTGTAAAAGTTTTTCTTTATCACTTTCAGTTTGTCAACTGAATTGCTTGAGGACAAGCAAAGGTTTAAGCTTGGGGGAGTTGATACATCTCCATCGTATCTACTTTTCCAAACACTTTTGCCCTTGTTTTGGACTCTAACTTGCATGATTTGAATGGAACTAACCCGGACTAACACTGTTTTCAGCAGAATTGCCATGGTGTTATTTTTGTGCAGAAATAAAAGTTCTCGGAATGACCTGAAACTTCACGGAGAATATTTTTGGAATATATAAAAAATACTGACGAAAGAATCAACACCAGGGGGGCCACACCCTGTCCATGAGGGTGGGGGCGCGCCCACCCTCGTGGGGCGCGCCCCCTGCCTCATGGCCCCCCTGAGGCTCCAGCGACCTCAACTCCAACTCTATATATTCACGTTAGGGGAGAAAAAATCAGAGAGAAGGATTCATCACGTTTTACGATACGGAGCCGCCGCCAAGCCCTAATCTCTCACGGGAGGGCTGATCTGGAGTCCGTTTGGGGCTCCGGAGAGGGGAATCTGTCGCCGTTGTCATCATCAACCTTCCTCCATCACCAATTTCATGATGCTCACCGCCGTCCGTGAGTAATTTCATCGTAGGCTTGCTGGACGGTGATGGGTTGGATGAGATTTACCATGTAATCGAGTTTGTTTTTGGTAGGGTTTGATCCCTAGTATCCACTATGTTCTGAGATTGATGTTGCTATGACTTTGGTATGCTTAATGCTTGTCACTAGGGCCCGAGTGCCATGATTTCAGATCTAAACCTATTATGTTTTCATGAATATATATGAGTTCTTGATCCTATCTTGCAAGTCAATAGTCACCTACTATGTGTTATGATCCGGCAACCACGAAGTGACAATAATCGGAACCACTCCCGGTGATGACCGTAGTTTGAGGAGTTCATGTATTCACTAAGTGTTAATGCTTTGGTCCGGTACTCTATTAAAAGGAGGCCTTAATATCCCTTAGTTTCCAATAGGACCCCGCTGCCATGAGAGGGTAGGACAAAAGATGCCATCCAAGTTCTTTTCCATAAGCACGTATGACTATATTCGGAATACATGCCTACATTACATTGATGAACGGGAGCTAGTTCTGTGTCACCCTATGTTATAACTTTTGCATGAGGAATCGCATCCGACATAACTATCCATCACCGATCCAATGCCTACGAGCTTTTCACATATTGATCTTTGCTTAGTTACTTTACCGTTGCCACTGTTACAATTACTACAAAACTGCTACTGTTACCTTTGCCACCGTTACCGTTACTTCCATACTACTTTACTACTAAATACGTTGCTGCAGATATTAAGTTTTCCAGGTGTGGTTGAATTGACAACTCAACTGCTAATACTTGAGAATATTCTTTGGCTCCCCTTGTGTTGAATCAATAAATTTGGGTTGAATACTCTACCCTCGAAAACTGTTGCGATCCCCTATACTTGTGGGTTATCAGTTGTCAATTCAACCACACCTGGAGATTAATTATCTGCAGCAAAGTGATCAGTATTAAAGTAGTATGATAGTTTTGATAATAGTAGCAGCAGTAACGGTAACGGTAACAGTGATAGCAGTAATTTTGTAACAAGTGTAACAGTAACAGCAGCAGTAGTAACTTAGCAAGAACAATATAAGAAAAATTTGTAGGCATTGGATCGGTGACTTGTTGGATGATATTCATCATGAGATAGTTATAACCTAGGGCGATACGACACTAGCTCCAGTTCGTCAATATAATGTAGGCATGTATTCCGTAAATAGTCATACGTGCATGACATCTTTTGTCCTACCCTCCCGTGGCAGCGGGGTCCTATTGGAAACTAAGAGATATTACGGCCTCCTTTTAATAGAGAACCGGAACAAAGCATTAACACATAGTGAATACATGAACTCCTCAAACTACGGTCATCATCGGGAGTGGTCCCGACTATTGTCACTCCGGGGTTGCCGGATCATAACACGTAGTAGGTGACTATAACTTGCAAGATCGGATCTAGAACATGGATATAATTGTGATAACATAAACGGTTCAGATCTGAGTTCATGGCACCCGGGCCCAAAGTGACAAGCATTAAGCATGGCAAAGTCATAGCAACATCAATCTTAGGACATAGTGGATACTAGGGATCAAGCCCTAACAAAACTAACTCGATTACATGATGAATCTCATCCAACTCCTCACCGACCAGCGAGCCTACGAAGGAATTACTCACTCTCGGTGGGGAGCATCATGGAATTGGCGATGGAGAAGGGTTGGTGATGACGAAGAACGAAGATCCCCCTCTCTAGAGCCCCAAATGGACTCCAGATCTCGCCTCCCGATGAAGAACATGAGGTGACGGCGGCTCCGTCTTGTGGATTACAATAATTCTTTCTCACTGATTTTTTTTGGAAAAATAGGATTTTATAGCGTCGGTTTCAGGGTCTGCGGGGCCACCAGGTGGGGACAACCCAGCTGGGCGCGCCAGGAGAGGGGGGCACGCCCTGGTGGATTGTGCCCACCTAGGTGCCCCTCTCCGGTGGATCTTGGCTCCAAAAATTCTTATTTATTGTATAAAAAATCCTCGCAAAGTTTCGTTCCATTCCGAGAACTTTTATTTCTGCACAAAAACAACACCATGGTAGTTCTGCTGAAAACAGCGTTAGTCCGGGGTTAGTTTCATTCAAATCATGCAAATTAGAGTCCAAAACAAGAGGAAAAGCATTAGGAAAAGTAGATACGTTGGAGACGTATCTACTCCCCCAAGGTTAAACCTTTGCTTGTCCTCAAGCAATTCAGTTCATAAACTGAAAGTGAAAAAGAAAAACTTTTACGAACTCTTTTGCTCTTGTTTGCATAAATAAGCTTAAACAGCACCCAGGTTTTCAGCGAACATTATAACTAACCATGCCGACAATAACTCTTAAAGATTATATTAAATCATACCAATGGCATAATCAACTAGCGAGCAATAATAAGATATCTCAAACGGCAACACGTTGTGAAAACAACCATTATATAATATGACAATAGTGGTATCTCGCTAGACCTTTTTGAGACCGCAAAACATAAATGCAGAGCACCTCTAAAGTTCAAGTAGCGACTAAACATTGTAGTTCATGGTAGAAAAGATCCAGTCATGATGCACCCAGCATTAGCTACACACAATGCATAAGTCATGATAGCCGTGCTCTCAGGTTCTAGCGCTTTTTTTAGAAGGTGATGACACAACATAAAAGTAAATAGATAGTCCCTTCGCAGAGGGAAGCAGTGATTTGCAGAGGTGCCAGAGCTCAAGTTTTTGAAACAGAGGTAAATGATATTTTGAGACATGCACCCTTCTCATTTACTTTACGACCATCAGTTATCAATATCTTCCATGCTAAGCACACTAGTGGCGGTTCCCAAGCGATAAAAGTAAAGGTTTTGACTCCATTGGGAGATTTTGTTTGATTATTTGAGAGATCATTTCTTTTGCAGTTTGGGACTGGGCATCCCTATTACCGCCCTTTTCTCGTGCAATGGTGAGTGAATAGACACTCTACCTGAGAATAACCCGCTTAGCATGGAAGATACCGACCACGTCCTGTCATTCCATGAACGATCCAGGCACACAAAAAGGATATTTTTTAGAAGTTTTTTAGAGGTGGCACATGCAAATTTACTTAGGACGGCAGGGTAATACCGCATATAGGTAGGTATGGTGGACTCATCTGAATAACTTTGGGTTCAAGATTTTTGATGTACAAGCAGAATTCCCACTTAGTACAGGTGAAGGCTAGCAATTAGATTGAGAAGCGGTCAGCTAGAGAGCAACAACGGTCATAAACATGCATTATTCATAAGTAACATTGGACACTAGCATGAGTAGGATGTGAACACCATGAACATAAATATCATAGAGGCTATGTTGGTTTTGATTCAACTACATGCAAGAACATGTACCAAGTCAAGCCACTCGAACATTCAGAGGAGGATACCATATCATCATACTACATCACAATCATTTTAAGGCAATGTTGATATCCAAGATAAATCATTATCCACTCCTAGCTACTTATGCATGCCATGAGAAACTATAATCTCTAATTGTCATTGCAAACATGTTTAATCATAATGGGCTGAATCATGGATACTAGGTTAAACATATTTACACAAACATAACAAGTCGAGTTCATACCAGTTTCTCTTTGCCACGGCCAGTTCATTGAATATCGTCATTATTGCCTTTCACTTGCACGACCGAACGATATGAGAATAATAATAGCGCAAGAGTACCGTGGACTAAGCTGGAATCTGGAAACATTTTATTCAATAGGAGAAGGCAAGTTAAAATGTGCTCTTTATTAGATCAACAATTATTCATATGAGAGCCACTCAACATTTTCATCATGGTCTTCTCCTTGGTACCACTCGAATAAAAAGGAAAGAATTCAGAGAAACACACTAAAATATTTTTGGTGTTTTTGGTTTTCTTGAACAAGCAAATAAAAGGGAAAAGCAAAAACGAGAAAAACTATTTACACGAGAAAGCTCCCAACAAGCAAAAGAAGAACAAGGAAATCTTTTTGGGTTTTCTTTTTAATATTACTACTAGGCATGCATAGAAACTAAACTAACTACAACTAATTTTTTTGGTTTTTCTAAAGTTTTTCAAACACGCAAGAAGAAAGCAAGAAAATAAATCTAAGCATCGATGATACAATCAAAAAGTGTGAACACCTACTAATGGAATAAGTGAACATGAATATAATGTCGGTGGAAAACACGTACTCCCCCAAGCTTAGGCTTTTGGCCTAACCTAGTAGTCGATCAGTAGCCTGGATGGTAGTAGGGGTACTGAGGAGCGGGCATCCACTCATCCCACTGCTGAGGCTCCTCTGCCTCTGCAGTAGCCTGAGCGTTTCGGTAGGCGATGATGTCCGCAGGCATGATCATATATCCGCCCCTGGCAACAGAATCAAACAAAGTAGGAGCAGGCAACGGAATAATATCATGAGTTTCAATGCTAAAAACCAGGTTATAAGGAATAGGAATGTAAAGGTAATCTCGTGCAATAAAATGGTGGCGTTCCATTTCTGCACGGTCTAGGTAAACCTTGGTCAGAGGGTAATCATGATGGCGTATCTCAAAATTAAAGTGAGCTGCCAAACAAGTAGCGAAAATCCCACCATGTATTTTACCCTTGGACTTATTAATGTGGAGGTGACGAGCCACAATAGCTCCCAAGCTGTAAGTTTTGTCGCCCTCCAGTGCATGATGTAAAACAGCAAGGTCTGGTGAACTAAGTGCACCCACCTTCTCTCTAGTAAGCAAGCATTTTGCAATGAAAAGAGCAAAGTAATGAACAGTAGGAAAATGCAAGACAGCGGCAGTGATAGCTGACACCCCTCTCTCATCTCCCACTGTCAAGGTGCGATAAAATCTCTCAAACTCCGCCGGCCTAGGCTCGGCTAAGCTCCCATCAAATGGGATCATGCATATGTTACAAAATTCAGTAAGTGGTATCTGATGATTTTCAGCATATAAATCAAAACTCACTTCAGGAGGATTATTCCTAGGAAGGAAAGTAAAACTTTGAACAAAGATGTTTGTGAGGATTTGATGCTGTTCATACTCATCTGCGATGAAGTCGGTGAGGCCAGCATTAGCAGCATATTGTGTGAACTCCTGAAGGATTACAGCCTCTTCCAGGAACGTGGTGTGCGGCCATTCACACGGCTGTACTTCCACCAACCTCCGAGGATGGAGATCACTATCAGATGACTCCCCAATAACACCCTTGGAGTTCTTCTTAGAGCCAAACTTCCGAAAGATATTCATGGTTTTCCTATGAAATTCTGAAATTTATTAGCCCACAAAATTTTCTCAACAAAACTTCACAAAATTGGTAGCAACTACTCATAGGGATACATAGAGGCCATAGCAAGCATCCAAACTACTTAGAACTCTAAGAATTCAACATGCAAGATCATCTATAGCAGCACCAAGAGTAGCTAATTATTCAAAATATAAACCACTAAAACAAGAACTAATCGGACAAACGGTGGAGTCACATACCAAGCAACAATCCCCCGAAATAGTTTCGGGAACGGAGCTTCGAGCAAAGAGATCGAAATCCGCGGGTTTGAGAGCAAGAACACGGTAGAGAGAGAGCAATGGAGAATTTTTTCTGGAGGTGAGTGGTGATGTGGTGTGAAGGGATAAGTGAGGGGCCCACGTGGGGACCACAACCCACCAGGGCGCGCCTGGGGGTCCTGGCGCACCCAGGTGGGTTGTGCCCACCTGGTGCACATCCCTCTGATATTATTTGCACCAGAAATTCAGAAATATTCAGAAAAATATCGTATTAAATTTTCAGGGCATTCTGAGAACTTTTATTTTTGGGTCATTTTTAATTGCACGGGAAATTCGGAAAACAGACAAAACATGGCATTTTATTTTATTTAAAAAATAAAAATAGAAAACAAAATGTAGGGACAAAAAGTAGTGCTTACTAAATTCATTAACTTCATACCGCTCAAAAATGATCCATTAATAAGGTTGATCAGGCCTTATTAACAACCACTTTCGATTAGCATGAAACCGAAGAACTTTCATAAATCACTAAGTTACCTCAATGGGGATATGATTTTCCCCAACAATAAGTTCATATTTCTTTTTGACAGTAGGTAGAGGTATTTGAAAATTTCCAATAGTGATTGTCGGAGATTTTTCAATAACATTAATACCATTCACTTGGAATTGTTTCTTTGGAAAGTGCACCGTATGCTCATTACCATTGATATGAAAAGTGACCTTGGTTTTATTGCAATCAATAACAACCCCTGCAGTATTCAAGAAGGGTCTACCAAGGATAATCGACATGTTGTCGTCCTTTGGCATCTCAAGTATAACAAAGTCAGTCAAAATAGTAACATTAGCAACAACAACAGGCACATCCTCACAGATACCGATAGGTATTGCAGTTGATTTGTCAGCCATTTGCAAAGATATTTCAGTAGGTGTGAGTTTATTCAAATCAAGTCTTTTATATAAAGAGAAAGGCATAACACTAACACCAGCTCCTAAATCACACAAAGCAGTCTTCACATAATTCTTTTTGATAGAGTAAGGTATAGTTGGTATTCCCGGATCTCCAAGTTTTTTAGGTACTCCATCCTTAAAAGTATAATTAGCAAGCATAGTGGAGATTTCAGCTTCCGGTAATTTTCTCTTATTTATGATGATGTATTTCATATACTTTGCATAAGGAGGCATTTTCAAGATATCAGTCAAGCGAGTACGCAAAAAGACTGGCCTCAGCATTTCAGCAAAGCGTTCAAATTCTTAATCATCTTTATTTTTAGTTGACTTGGGTGGAAAAGGAATAGGTTTTTGAACCCACGGTTCCCTTTCCTTACCATGTTTTCTAGCAATGAAGTCTCTTTTACCATACCTTTTATTCTTAGGTTGTGGGTTATCAAGATCAACATATGGTTCTATCTCAACATCATTATTTGGTTCTTTTTCATTGTTGGGTTGAGTATCTTCATGAACCTCATCATTATCTTTTTCATTATCACTAGGTGAGTGTTCATTACCAGATTGAGTTTCAGCATCTGAGATAGAAGTTTCATTATCATTATCAGGAGGTTTTTCTATTTCAGGTTCACTAGAAGTATGCAAAGTCCTATCATTTTTCTTCTTCTTCTTTTTCTTTCTAGAAGGACTAGGTGCATCGGTGTTGACTCTTTGTGAATCTTGTTCAATTCTTTTAGGGTGTCCCTCAGGATAAAGTGGTTCTTGAGTCATTTTACCTCCTCTAGTTGCAACTCTAACAACAAAGTCATGTATATTATTATTCATTTCATCAAGCAACTCTCTTTGTGATTTAGCAACTTGTTCTAACTGAGTTTGAACCATAGAAGCATGCTTTCCAACACCTGTAACATCATTTGATATTCTAAATAAAAAGTCACTCAAGCAAGCAATCATATCAGAATTATATTTCAATTGTTTCATAACATTTGCATTGAAGTGATCTTGTTTTCTAATATAGTTTTCAAACTCATAAAGGCATTGGCTAGGATGCATATTGTGAGGATTATCATTATCATTGAACTTCATTAAAGAATTTACCTCTACCACCTTAGGCAGTGGTGGTGTATTAAGCCCATGTATTTCTTCAATAGGAGGTAAATTTTTAACATCCTCAGCTTTAATACCTATTTCCTTCATAGATTTCTTTGCCTCTTGCATATCTTCAGGACTGAGATATAATATACCCCTCTTCTTCGGAGTGGGTTTAGCCAGTTGTTCAAGAAGAGTCCAATCATCATAATTTTTCAATATATTATTCAATAATTCTTCAGCTTGCCCAATAGTTTGTTCCCTGTAAACACAACCAGCACAACTATCTAGGAAGTCCCTAGAAGCGTCGGTTAGTCCATTATAGAAGATATCAAGTATTTCATTTTTCTTAAGAGGATGATCAAGCAAAGCATTAAGTAACTGGCAAAGCCTCCCCCAAGCTTTTGGGAGACTCTCTTCTTTAATTTGCACAAAGTTGAATATTTCCTGTAAAGCAGCTTGTTTCTTATGAGCAGGGAAATATTTTTCAGAGAAGTAATAAATCATATCCTGGGGACTACTCACACAACCAGGAGCAAGAGTATTGTACCAAGCTTTAGCATCACCCTTTAATGAGAAAGGAAATAATTTAAGAATAAAGTAATAACGAGTTTTCTCATCATGAGTAAAAAGGGTGGCTATGTCATTCAACTTAGTAAGATGTGCCACAACAATTTCAGTTTCATAACCATGGAAAGGATCAGATTCAACCAATGTAATTAACTCTGGGTCGACAGACAATTCATAATCCTTATCATCAATAAAGATAGGTGAAGTAGCAAACTTAGGATCATATTTCATTCTAGCATTCCGAGATTTTTCTTTATACTTGCATAATAATTTCTCTAGATCATCTCTCTCTCTCCAAGCAAGAATATCTCTAGTTGTCTCTAATACGTCTCCAACGTATCTACAATTTTTTATTGTTCCATGCTATTATATTATCTGTTTTGGATGTTTAATGGGCTTTACTAAGCACTTTTATATTATTTTTGGGACTAGCCTATTAACCGAAGGCCCAGTGCAAATTGCTGTTTTTTTTGCCTATTTTAGTGTTTCGCAGAAAAGGAATATCAAACGGAGTCCAAACGGAATGAAACCTTCAAGAGAGTTATTTTTGGAACAAACATGATCCAGAGGACTTTGAGTGGACGCCAAGAAAGAAGCGCGGAGGCCACGAGGCAGGGAGGCATGCCTGCCCCCCTCGGCGCGCCCCCACCCTCGTGGGCCCCTTGCAGCTCCACCGACCTACTTCTTCCTCCTATATATACCCACATACCCCAAAAATATCCAGGAGCACCACGAAACCCTATTTCCACCGCCACAACCTTCTGTACCCGTGAGATCCCATCTTGGGGCCTTTTCTGGCGCTCCGCCGGAGGGGGAATCGATCACGGAGGGCTTCTACATCAACACCATAGCCTCTCCGATGATGTGTGAGTAGATTACCACAGACCTTCGGGTCCATAGTTATTAGCTAAATGGCTTCTTCTCTCTCTTTGGATCTCAATACAAAGTTCTCCTCGATTCTCATGGAGATCTATTCGATGTAATTCTTTTTGCGGTGTGTTTGTCGAGATCCGATGAATTGTGGGTTTATGATCAAGATTATCTATGAACAAATTTGAATCTCCTCTAGATTCTTTTATGTATGACTTGTTATCTTTGCAAGTCTCATCGAATTATCAGTTTGGTTTGGCCTACTAGATTGATCTTTCTTGCAATGGGAGAAGTGCTTAGCTTTGGGTTCAATCTTGTGGTGTCCTTTCCCAGTTACAGCAGGGGCAGCAAGGCACGCATTGTATTGTTGCCATCGAGGATAAAAAGATGGGGTTTATATCATATTGCTTGAGTTTATCCCTCTACATCATGTCATCTTGCCTAATGCGTTACTCTGTTCTTATGAACTTAATACTCTAGATGCATGCTAGATAGCGGTCGATGTGTGGAGTAATAGTAGTAGATGCAGAATTGTTTCGGTCTACTTGTCGCGGACGTGATGCCTATATACATGATCATGCCTAGATATTCTCATAATTATGCACTTTTATATCAATTGCTCGATAGTAATTTGTTCACCCACCGTAATACTTATGCTATCTTGAGAGAAGCCACTAGTGAAACCTATGGCTCCCGGGTCTATCTTCCATCATATTGCTTTCCTATCAATTTACTATTTCTGCTATCTTTTATTTTGCACTCTTTACTTTCAATCTATATCATAAAAATACCAAAAATATTTATCTTATTATCTCTATCAGACCTCACTTTTGCAAGCGGCCATGAAGGGATTGACAACCCCTTTATCGCGTTGGTTGCAAGGTTCTTATTTGTTTGTGTAGGTACGAGGCGACTTGCGTGTAGTCTCCTACTGGATTGATACCTTGGTTCTCAAAAACTGAGGGAAATACTTACGCTACTTTGCTGCATCACCCTTTCCTCTTCAAGGGAAAACCAACGCAGTGCTCAAGAGGTAGCAAGAAGGATTTCTGGCGCCGTTGCCGGGGAGATCTACGCCAAGTCAAGTCAAGACACACCAAGTACCCATCACAAACTCTTATCCCTCGCATTAGGTTATTTGCCATTTGCTCCTCGTTTTCCTCTCCCCCACTTCACCTTTGCCGTTTTATTCGCCCTCTTTTCCGTTCGTCTCTTTTCGCTTGCTTCTTGTGTCCGTGTGTTAGATCTTTTGCTTCGCCATCATGGCTAGTCCTTCTATCGTTGTTAGCACTCCCGGTCATGAAGTTCTTAATTTTAAACAAAGGGAGGGAGAAAATTTAAAATATGCTTGGTATAGAATTTGCAATGCTTAGAATAGATCTACTAGGAAGCAATCCATTTCCGTTCTTCTTCGCAATTTTTATGTAGGCATCACTCCTTGGAATAGATGTATTCTTGATACCATTACCGGAGGGAACTTCTTGGGTAGCCATACTTTTGATTCTTATAATGCTATGTTAGATTTGTTTGGCTCACCACCTCTTTTGGTTAATGGAACTATTTTAACTTTGGAACATGTGATGCAAAGGCTTGAAATTATTGAAAATAAAGTTGCCACTATAGAGTTCATTGAAAATTTGGATAAAAAGATCCACAACCAGATTACCCAATATGGATCTAAGGTAGGAGTTACTTTGAATTTTTTTAAAGAAAAGGAACCCATAGTTAACGAAAAGATAGATCAAGACTTCACAAGAATTGATAAAATTGAGGATATTATTACCAACTTAGGGTCTGCCTTTTCTTCCGTGAAAAATACTCCAAAATCTCCTAATGCTAAAATTGCCAAACTGATGTATGTTCCTAAAAATAAGGGTGAAACTTCTAGTAAGGGAAATACGGATCTCAAATCCATAAGTGCAAATCCATAAGTGTTCACCCCAACTTTCTCGCTATCATTAAGGAGCCTTTTGCTACGAATGATTTTCTCGATTTCTTGCCTAGGAGTTTGATCATTAATAAAAAGAAGGAAACTCCTAAGGGTTATAAGTGTTCAATTGAAGAATTGCCTACCAAAGATGATAATACCTAGATCTATCCTTGCCTTTATGCCTAGCTAGGGGCGTTAAACGATAGCGCTTGTTGGGAGGCAACCCAATTTTATTTTTGTTTCTTGATTTTTTTTCTTCTGTTTAGTAATAAATAGTTCATCTTGCCTCTGTTTCGATGTGGTTTCATGTTTTAATTAGTGTTTGTGCCAAGTAGAACCAATAGGATCTTCTTGGGTGATAGTTGTTTGATCTTGCTGAAAAAGACAGAAACTTTGCGCTCACGAAAATAATTCTTAAAATTCTCCAGAACGTGATAAAATGCCAAATCTTTTTGCAGTAGATCAATATACAAATTTTCCAGGATGTCCTAGTTTTACAGAATTTTTGGAGTTCCAGAAGTATTCGAACAAATCTGATTGCTACAGACTGTTCTGTTTTTGACAGATTCTGTTTTTCGTGTGTTGTTTGCTTATTTTGATGAATCTATGGATAGTATCGGAGGGTATGAACCATAGAGAAGTTGGAATACATTAGGTTTAACACCAGTATAAATAAATAATGAGTTCATTACAGTACCTTATGGTGGTGATTTGTTTTCTTATACTAACGGAGCTCATAATATTTTCTGTTGAGTTTTGTGTTGTGAAGTTTTCAAGTTTTGGGTAAAGATTTGATGGATTATGGAATAAGGAGTGGCAAGAGCCTAAGCTTGGGGATGCCCAAGGCACCCCAAGGTAAAATTCAAGGACAACCAAAAGCCTAAGCTTGGGGATGCCCTGGAAGGCATCCCCTCTTTCGTCTTCGTCTATCGGTAACTTTACTTGAGGCTATATTTTTATTCACCACATGATATGTGTTTTGCTTGGAGCGTCTTGTATGATTTGAGTCGTTGCTTTTTAGTTTACGACAATCATCCTTGCTGTACACACCTTTTGGGAGAGACACACATGAATCAGAATTTATTAGAATACTCTATGTGCTTCACTTATATCTTTTGAGCTAGATAATTTTGCTCTAGTGCTTCACTTATATCTTTTTAGAGCACGGTGGTGGTTTTATTTTATAGAAATTAATGATCTCTCATGCTTCACTTATATTATTTTGAGAGTCTTTTAGAACAGCATGGTAGTTTGCTTTGGCTATAAAATTAGTCCTAATATGATGCACATCAAAGATGTGTATAATAAAAACTATCATATAAAGTGCATTGAATACTATGAGAAGTTTGATACTTGATGATTGTTTTGAGATATGAAGATGGTGATATTAGAGTCATGCTAGTTGAGTAGTTGTGAATTTGAGAAATACTTGTTCTAAAGTTTGTGATTCCCGTAGCATGCACGTATGGTGAACCGTTATGTCATGAAGTCGGAGCATGATTTATTTATTGATTGTCTTCCTTATGAGTGGCACTCGGGGACGAGCGATGGCATTTTCCTACCAATCTATCCCCCTAGGAGCATGCGCGTAGTACTTCGTTTCGATAACTAATAGATTTTTGCAATAAGTATGTGAGTTCTTTATGACTAATGTTGAGTCCATGGATTATACACACTCTCACCCTTCCACCATTGCTAGCTTCTCTAATACTGTGCACCTTTCGCCGGTATCATACACCCACTATATACCTTCCTCAAAACAGCCACCATACCTACCTATTATGGCATTTCCATAGCCATTCCGACATATATGGCCATGCAACTTACCACCGTTCCGTTTGTTATGACACGTTTCATCATTGTCATATTGCTTTGCATGATCATGTGGTTGACATCGTATTTGTGGCAAAGCCACCGTTCATAATTCTTCCATACATTTCACTCTTGATTCATTGCATATCCCGGCACACCGCCGGAGGCATTCACATAGAGTCATATTTTTTTTCCAAGTATTGAGTTGTAAGTAAATAAAAGTGTGATGGTCATCATTATTAGAGCATTGTCCCAAGTGAGGAAAGGATGATGGAGACTATGATTCCGCCACAAGTCGGGATGAGACTCCCGACGGAAAGAAAAAAAAGAAAGAAAAAAAGAGGCCATAAAAAAAGAGAAAAAGGCCCAAATAAAAAAATAAAAAATGAGAGAAAAAAGAGAGAAGGGACAATGTTACTATCCTTTTACCACACTTGTGCTTCAAAGTAGCACCATAATCTTCATGATAGAGAGTCTCCTATGTTGTCACTTTCATATACTACTGGGAATTTTACATTATAGAACTTGGCTTGTATATTCCAATGATGGGCTTCCTCAAAATGCCCTAGGTCTTTGTGAGCAAGCGAGTTGGATGCACACCCACTTAGTTTCTTTTGTTGAGCTTCCATACACTTGTAGCTCTAGTGCATCCGTTGCATGGCAATCCCTACTCACTCACATTGATATCTATTGATGGGCATCTCCATAGCCCGTTGATACGCCTAGTTGATGTGAGACTATCTTCTCCTTTTTGTCTTCTCCACAACCACCCTTCTATTCCACATATAGTGCTATATCCATGGCTCAGGCTCATGTATTGCGTGAAGATTGAAAAAGTTTGAGAACATCAAAAGTGTGAAACAATTGCTTGGCTTGTCATCGGGGTTGTGCATGATTAAATACTTTGTGTGATGAAGATAGAGCATAGCCAAACTATATGATTTTGTAGGGATAACTTTCTTTGGCCATGTTATTTTGAGAAGACATGATTGCTTTGTTAGTATGCTTGAAGTATTATTATTTTCATGTCAATATTAAACTTTTGTCTTGAATCTTTCGTATCTGAACATTCATGCCACAATAAAGGAAATTACATTAACAAATATGCCAGGTAACATTCCACATCAAAAATTCTCTTTTTATCATTTACCTACTCGAGGACGAGCAGGAATTAAGCTTGGGGATGCTTGATACATCCCCAACGTATGTATAATTTTTGATTGCTCCATGCTATTATATTATCTGTTTTGGATGTTTAATGGGCTTTACTAAGCACTTTTATATTATTTTTGGCACTAACCTATTAACCAAAGGCCCAGTGCAAATTGCTGTTTTTTTTCCTATTTTCAGTGTTTCGCAGAAAAGGAATATCAAACGGAGTCCAAACGGAATGAAACCTTCGGGAGAGTTATTTTTGGAACAAATGTGATCCACATGAATTGGAGTGGATGTCAAGAAAGAAGCAAGGAGGCCACGAGGCAGGGAGGCGTGCCTGCCCCCTGGGCGCGCCCCCACCCTCGTGGGCCCCTCGCAGCTCCACCGACCTACTTCTTCGTCCTATATATACCCATATACCCCAGAAACATCCAGGAGCACCACGAAACCCTATTTCCACCGCCTCAACCTTATTGGCTTCTTCTCTCTCTTTGGATCTCAATACAAAGTTCTCCTCGATTCTCTTGGAGATCTATTCGATGTAATTCTTTTTGCGGTGTGTTTGTCGAGATCCGATGAATTGTGGGTTTATGTTCAAGATTATCTATGAACAATATTCGAATCTCCTTTGAATTTTTTATGTATGATTTGTTATCTTTGCAAGTCTCTTCGAATTTCTATTTGGTTTGGCCTACTAGATTGATCTTTCTTGCAATGGGAGAAGTGCTTAGCTTTGGGTTCAATCTTGTGGTGTCCTTTTCCAGTGACAGCAGGGGCAGCAAGGCACGCATTGTATTTTTGCTATTGAGGATAAAATGATGGGGTTTATATCATATTGCTTGAGTTTATCCCTCTACATCATGTCATCTTGCCTAATGCGTTACTCTATTCTTATGAACTTAATACTCTAGATACATGCTGGCTAGCGGTCGATGTGTGGAGTAATAGTAGTAGATGTAGAATCGTTTCGGTCTACTTGTCACGGACGTGATGCCTATATACATGATCATGCCTACATATTCTCATAATTATGCACTTTTCTATCAATGGCTCGACAGTAATTTGTTCACCCACCGTAATACTTATGCTATCTTGAGAGAAGCCACTAGGGAAACCTATGCCCCCCGGATCTATCTTCCATCATACTGCTTTCCTATCAATTTACTATTTCCGCTATCTTTTATTTTGCAATCTTTACTTTCAATCTATATCATAAAAATACCAAAAATATTTATCTTATTATCTCTATCAGATCTCACTTTTGCAAGTGGTCGTGAAGGGACTGACAACCCCTTTATCGCGTTGGTTGCAAGGTTCTTATTTGTTTGTGTAGGTACGAGGTGACTTGCGTGTAGTCTCCTACTGGATTGATACCTTGGTTCTCAAAAACTGAGGGAAATACCTACACTACTTTGTTGCATCACCCTTTCCTCTTCAAGGGAAAACCAACGCAGTGCTCATGAGGTAGCAGTCTCCTCATTCATAACATAACCTTACGGTACCTTAGGCAATTCATATCTTCATATCTAGGAGGGCTAGTTCTAGCATGTGTTTCGGGAGTTTCAGTTTCAAGCTCATCATCAAATTCAACAACATCATGTTGTATTACTCTAGCAATTTGTTTATCAAGAAAACCACCAAGTGGCACATCATCATTATCAAGCAAGGTACTAGCATCATCATAAGAATTATCCATAGCAGAAGTAGCATCATCAATAACTTGCGACATATCAGAATTGATAGCATGTGGTGGTGTTGCAAGTTTACTTATAACAGAAGGTGAATCTAAAGCAGAACTGGATGGCAGTTCCTTACCTCCCCTCGTCTTTGAGGGAAATATCTTAGTGTTAGCATCCTTCAGATTCTTCATAGTGATAATATGATAATAATCCCAAGTGACTCAACAAATATAGCTATGCTCCCCGGAAACGGCACTAGAAAAAGGTCTTGATAACCAAAAAGTATAGGGGATCGCAACAGTTTTCGAGGGTAGAGTATTCAACCCAAATTTATAGATTCGACACAAGGGGATCCAAAAAATATTTGAAGGTATTAGTAGCTGAGTTGTCAATTCAACCACACCTGGAGATTAATTATCTGTAGCAAAGTGATCGGTAGCAAAGTAGTATGATAGTTTTGATAATAGTAGCAGCAGTAACGGTAACGGTAACAGTGATAGCAGTAATTTTGTAGCAAGTGCAATAGTAACAGCAGCAGTAGTAACTTAGCAAGAACAATATAAGACAAATTCGTAGGCATTGGATCGGTGACTTGTTGGATGATATTCATCATGAGACTGTTATAACCTGGGGCGATACGGCACTAGCTCCAGTTCGTCAATATAATGTAGACATGTATTCCGTAAATAGTCATACGTGCTTATGGAAAGAACTTGCATGGCATCTTTTGTTCTACCCTCCCGTGGCAGTGGGGTCCTATTGGAAACTAAGGGATATTAAGGCCTCCTTTTAATAGAGAACCGGAACAAAGCATTAACACATAGTGAATACATGAAGTCCTCAAACTACGGTCATCACCGGGAGTGGTCTCGACTATTGTCACTCCTGGGTTGCCGGATCATAACAGGTAGTAGGTGACTATAACTTGCAAGAACGGATCTAGAACATGGATATAATTGTGATAACATAAATGGTTCAGATCTGAGTTCATGGCACCCGGGCCCAAAGTGACAAGCATTAAGCATGGCAAAGTCATAGCAACATCAATCTTAGAACATAGTGGATACTAGGGATCAAGCCCTAACAAAACTAACTCGATTACATGATGAATCTCATCCAACTCCTCACCGACCAGCGAGCCTACAAAGGAATTACTCACTCCCGGTGGGGAGCATCATGGAATTGGCGATGGAGAAGAGTTGGTTATGACGTAGAACGAAGATCCCCCTCTCTGGAGCCCCAAACGGACTCCAGATCTGGCCTCCCGATGAAGAATAGGAGGTGATGGCGGCTCCGTCTCATGGATCGCGATAATTCTTTCTCCCTGATTTTTTTCTGGAAAAATAGGATTTTATAGCGTCGGTTTAGGGTCTGCGGGGCCACCAGGTGGGGACAACCCACCTGGACGCGCCAGGAGAGGGGGGCACACCCTAGTGGGTTGTGCCCACCCAGGTGTCCCCCTCCGGTGGATGTTGGCTCCGGAAATTCCTATTTATTGTATAAAAATCCTCGCAAAGTTTCGTTCCATTCCGAGAACTTTTATTTCTGCACAAAAACAACACCATGGTAGTTCTGCTGAAAACAGCGCCAGTCCAGGGTTAGTTTCATTCAAATCATGCAAATTAGAGTCCAAAACAAGAGGAAAAGCGTTAGGAAAAGTAGATACGTTGGAGTCGTATCAGGGGGACGGTTCCAGGTTCGCTATTCTAGCTACTTATGATAGACTATAGGAGGGTATATTCGGATTCGCCATATTTTCCTGATCGAATTTCATATATAAATTATTTTCATCGGAGTTACGGTTAATTTTCTATGAATTTCTAAATTTTTACCAATATCCTAAAAATTCTGCCAAGTCTGAGAATTCCACAGCTTTAAACATCACTTAGTTGTTTTCCAAAGTCTACAACTATTGTTATGTACATCCTATGGGTTAGTGCCTTATATCAATATTGATCACTCTCCTATGATCTACAAGATAGTGTCAATTGCATCTCTGCTAGAGTCCATTAGCTTGCTCAAAACTTTGTTTGAAAGGTGCCACTTGATATTAATTCTATGAACATAAAAAATTATATGAAAAAAATCATCATATGGGGGCACTTGCTCAAAATCTACATACATGAACATCTACATACATACATGTACATATCGGGGGCACTTGCTCAATATCTAGAAAGTGCCACTTTGCTCAAAATCTACATACATACATCTACATATACATCTAGCTACATACATGAACAAAAAAATCTATTAAAAATCATCATACCGGGGGCACTTGCTCGATATCCTGAAAGTGCCACTTGCTCAATATCTACATACATACATCTACATTTACATCTATATACATGAACAAAAAATCTATGAAAAAAATGGAAAGCTGGCCGGGGCCGCGGCGGCTCACAGCGGGGACGGCGAGTGGTCGGGGAGGAGGGTGAGCACGCGGGCGGCGATGGTGACGGCAGGGCAGGGGTGCGGCGAGGGCTCGGGGAGGAGTGATAGCCCGTGGCCTCGGGGACGGCGGGGCAGGGGCGCGGCAACGACGTTGGGGCAGCCTGGCGGCGTCGTCGAAGGAGAGGACGAGGAGAGATCGAAGAAACTGAGACGAAAACTGCTAAGTGCCTGCTTATATACCCAGTGCATTGGTCCCGGTTGGTAGCACCAACCGGGACCAATGCCCCCCTTTCGTCCCGGTTGGTGCCACCAACCGGGACTAAAGGTGAATTTGAGCAGCACAAAGGGCGGGAAGCAGAGACCTTTAGTCCCGGTTGGTGGCTTGAACCGGGACGAAAGGGGGGCATTGCTCCCGGTTGGTGGCTCAAACCAGGAAGAAAGGCACCCTTTCGTCCCGGTTCGAGCCACCAACCAGGACCAATAGTCTGGCACAACGGTGTCTAAAAGTTTAGTCCCACCTCTCTAGTTGAGAGGCGCTCGCACCTGTTTATAAGCCCCGGCGCGGCTACCGTTTCGAGCTCCTCTCTAAAGCAGGCCTGTGTGGGCCTAATGAACCTCTTACTGCCCTGTGGAGCCTACTTGCCCACCGGGCCTCCATCCTCGCCCAACTAGTAGTTGGGTTTCTAGTCCTATGCAAGCCGTTCTCGCCTAGTAGGGGGCAATTATTTTTTTCTGTTATTTTAGTTTGCTATTAAAGATTTTAACAAAAAAAACTTTATGAAAATTATTTTTCCTATTAAAGTTTTTAACAAAAAAGACTTTTATAATTTTAGTTGCATAAATTTTAAGATAATATTATTTTGAGAATAACTAGAGGTTTATACAAGCTTTTTAGTTGATTCTTTTTGCTACTGAAGAATATTATAGTTTTGTTTTATGGATCATGACAAAATATTTTAATTGATTCGTTTTAGTTCATACTTTTTAGTTAATGTTCTAGTTGATTCATTTTACTTTGCTCTTTTTAGTTAATATTTTAGTTGATTCTTTTTAGTTCATTATTTTAACAAATAAATACTTTGATAATTTAATTAATATTATTTTGATTCTTTTTAGATCATTCTTTTTAGTTAATATTTTAGTTGATTCTTTTTAGTTCATTCTTTTTAACAAATAAATGCTTTGATAATTTTAGTTAATGTTATTTTGATTCTTTTTAGTTGATTCGTTTTATTGGCCTACTCTCTTCAAGGATGCTCGTAAGTTCGTCTTATCTTGTGATGAATGTCAAAGAATAGGTAATATCGATAAGCGTAAAGAAATGCCTATGAATTATTCACTTGCTATTGAACCATTTGATGTTTGGGGATTTGATTACATGGGACCTTTTCCTTCCTCTAGTGGGTATACTCATATTTTGGTTGCTGTTGATTATGTTACTAAGTGGGTAGAAGCTATTCCAACTAGTAGTGTTGATCACAACACCTCTATTAAAATGCTTAAAGAAGTTATTTTCCCAAGCTATGGAGTCCCTAGATATTTAATGACTGATGGTGGTTCACACTTTTTTCATGGTGCTTTCCGTAAAATGCTTGCTAAGTACGATGTTAACCATAGAATTGCATCACCCTATCATCCTCACTCCAGTGGTCAAGTTGAACTTAGCAATAAAGAAATAAAATTAATTTTAAAAAAGACTGTCAATAGGCCCCGTAAGTGGTCTAAGAAATTAGATAATGCACTTTGGGCTTATAGAATAGCATATAAAAATCCTATGGGTATGTCTCCTTATAAAATGATTTATGGAAAAGCTTGTCATTTGCGTCTTGAGTTTGAACATAAAGCTTATTGGGCAATTACAGAACTCAACTATGATTTCAAACTTGCTGGTGAGAAGGGGTTATTTGATATTAGCTCATTAGATGAATGGAGAACCCAAGCTTATGAAAATGCCAAGTTATTTAAAGAAAAAGTTAAAAGATGGCATGATAAAAGAATCCAAAAGCATGAGTTCAAAGTTGGAGAATATGTTCTTTTGTACAACTCTCGTTTCAGATTCTTTGCAGGAAAACTCCTCTCCAAATGGGCAGGACCCTTTGTTATTGAGGAAGTTTATCGATCTGGAGGTATCAAAATAAATAGTGCCGAAGGTACTAACCCAAAGGTTGGTTAATGGGCAACGAATAAAACATTATATCTCAGGTACGCCCATTAATGTTGAAAGCAATATTATCCAAACTATGACACCGGAGAGCACATAAAATAAACCTTTCGGAACGCTCTAGAATCGTGAAAAAGAGGAGGTACATGATACGGTAAGTAAACGGACTCCGAAAAATCTGCAAACATATTTTCTGTCTATTTTGGAATATAACAGAAAGTAGGAAAATAAGAAACAACCAGGAAGGCACCCCTGGTGGGCACGAGACACCAAGGCGCGCCACAGGCGTGCCTAGGTGGGTTGTGCCCACCTCGGGTACCTTCCGGACTCCATTTTTCTTCTGTTTGCTTGTTTCCCAAGATAAAAAATCTTTACATACCCCCCAAACCTATTGAACTCTGTATCGCGAAGAAATCTCATGTTTTCTTTTCTTGCTGTTTTTGGTCAGATTTGTTAAGCCAGGCATCATGTCTTCTCCCTCCTCCAACAACATAGAAGAGGATGCTTGGTTGATGAAGATCGAGCTGAAGAGAGAGGAGCCCGAAGAACCTCTCGAAGGGGGCAAGAGCAAGGAGGCCATTGGAGATCAAGCACCGATGGTCGAGCAAGCCCTGCCTGCCGAAGAGGAAGAAGAAGATATCTTTAAACCTTAATATGATCATTATACCCGCGCTGAGATTGAAACCTTTTGGATCATTAAAACAGTTCGTGTGCAAAATAAATATCTCAGTCGTGAAAATATTCTGTTGCCAGAGCACATAACCTTCCTACGGAGCATCATCCGTAGACTGGTGAATCTTTTGATCATAAAGGACAAGATCGCTCCCACTTCATCACCACCACCTCCTTCTTCACCACCAAAATAAAGTTGAGTATCTGGTATGGGCACTCCCCTTGGCTTGCACCAATCTTGGGGGAGGTGCCCCGGTATCGTATCACCTCCACTATCTTTTGCCTTTTTTACCTTACCTCGGTCCATAGTTATCTTTTGCTTTAGATGAATAAAGTTTAGTTCGATCCTTTCTTTTCGAGTGTTTTCTTAGTGATCTATCCTTGTAATCGTGTGCAAGATATATAATAAAGTTTAGTTTGAGTTTTGTCTTCTTTACTTTCATGTTCAATAAAAAAGAAATAAATGTAAAAGATCATATGCTAATCTTATGGTAAGTAATGACACCACATAAGGAAAAGTATAAGTAGAAAATTTTATTGGAGATTGACAAACATAGCATTGGTCAATGATGCAATTCATGAAAGAATCAATAAGGGAAGAGAAGATTCACAAGCAAATACACTATCCTGGAAATCTTTTGTGATTGTGAGCCCCCATCAAAATATTATATGCCAAAATTGTTGAGGTTGGACAAGGAAGACAACGTAATGATTTATGTTTGTTCATATTCACATAGAAGTTATGTTGTCATAGATCCTTCAACATGTGGTGCTTGCCCCCATCTTTGCTAGCCAAAAATTCCGCACCAAGTAGAGATACTACTTGTGCACCCAAAAATCCTTAAACCCAAATCTTATTTTCAAGAGTCCACCTTACCTACCTAAGGATTGAGTGAGATCCTTCAAGTAAGTTTTCATCGGTGCAATAAGGCAATGAAAATTGCTTCTAAAAGGGTTTGATCATTTAGTTTAAGAGAAAATTGAGCATTGTACGAACTTGTGATGGCAAAGAATAAAAGCGACAGACTGCATAATAAAGGTTGCTATCATAATAAAGCGTGACGTTCTTTTGCACTAAGGGATTGAGCATACAAACAAAAAGCACATGGCAACCTCTGCTTCCCTCTGGGAAGGGCCTATCTTTTACTTTTATATATTTACTTTCATGCAAGAGTCAAGTTTTCCTCTCTATTCTTTTTTATTTTTCTCTTTTGGAAAGCACCATGTGGTGAGAAAAGATCTAGGCACATATATCCAGTTGGATATGGGTAGCATGAGTTATTATTGTTGACATCACCCTTGAGGTGAATACGTTGGGAGGCGAAATTATAAGCCCCTATCTTTCTATGTGTCCGGTTGAAACGTTTTGCTCATGTGTATGCGGTGAGTGTTAGCAATCATAGAAGACTATATGATGGTTGAGTATGTGGACTTGCCTAAAGGCTCCGATACATGACCCTTCCTGAAAAGATGATGAATTGTAGTTGCAAAGTTGACTGAGAACATTGTTTGTTGGTTTCAGTAGAGTTTATGCTTTATACTTCAATGTTGTGATGAATTGTTACTTATTCATGAGAAGTCTATGATACAAGTTTTATGTTAAAGTTTTTTGATGTTATAATAATTTACATGATGCTTCTATGTCCCTATTTTGTTTTTATCGACACCTCTCTCTCTAAGCATGTGGACATGTTTTTAAATTTTGGTTTTCGCTTGAGGACAAACGAGTTCTAAGCTTGGGGGAGTTGATACGTCCATTTTGCATCATGTTACCTACTGTTATTTATAATGTTTTTATGCATAATAATGCTTTTTGGAGTAATTATAATGCCTTTTCTCTCATAATATGCAAGGTTCACACAAAGAGGGAGAATTCTGGCAATTGGAAATCTGGACCTGAAAAAGCTACGTCAGGCTACCTATTCTGCACAACTCCAAATGAGCTGAAACTTCATGAGGAATTTTATGGAATAAATAAGAAATAATTGAGCAAATAACTACCGGAGGGGGGCCACCTGGTGAGCACAAGACACCAGGGCGCGCCAGGCCCCCTAGGCGTGCCCTGGTGGGTTATGCTCAGCCCAGCCCACCTCCGGTGCCCATCTTCAGGTATATAATTCATTTTGACCTAGAAAAAATAAGGAGAGGACTTTAGGGACGGAGCGCCGCCGTCTTGGGGCGGAACTTGGGCATGAGCATTTTTTCCCTCTGGCGGAGCGATTCCGCCGGGGGAATGTCCCTCCCGGAGGGGGAAATCATCGTCATCATCATCACCAACAACTCTCCCATATTTGGGAGGGAAATATCCATCAACATCTTCAACAGCACCATCTTCTCTCAAACCCTAGTTCATCTCTTTTATTCAATCTTTGTACCGGAACTATAGACTGGTGCTTGTGGGTGACTAATAGTGTTGATTACATCTTGTAGTTGATTACTATATGGTTTATTTGGTGGAAGATTATATGTTCAGATCCATTATGCTATTTAATACCCCTCTAATCTGGAGCATGATTATCATTTGCGAGTAGTTACTTTTGTTCTTGAGGTCACAGGAGAAATCTTGTTGCAAGTAATCATGTGAACTTGATATGTGTTCGATATTTTGACAGTATGTATGTTGTGATTCCCTTAGTGGTGTCATGTGAACATAGACTACATGACAGTTCACCATATTTGGGCCTAAGGGAATTCATTGTGGAGTAGTTATTAGATGAAGGGTTGCGAGAGTGACAGAAGCTTAAACCCTAGTTTATGCGCCATTCAGTAAGGGACTGATTTGGATCCAAAAGCTTAATGCTATGGTTAGAATTTATTCTTAATACTTTTCTCATAGTTGCAGATGCTTGTGAGGGGGTTAATCCTAAGTAGGAGGTTTGTTCAAGTAATAACAACACCTAAGCACCGGTCCACCCACATATCAAATTATCAAAGTAGTGAACACAAATCGAACCAACATGATGAAAGTGACTAGATGAAATTCCCATGTACCCACAAGAATGCTTTGCTTATTATAAGAGACCGTTTTGGCCTGTCATTTGCCTCAAAAGGATTGGGCTACCTTGCTGCACTTTTTTTACTATTACCGTCACTTGCTCATTAAAAATTATCTTGCTATCAAACTACTTGCTACATATAATTTCAGTGCTTGCAGAGAATACCTTGCTGAAAACCACTTGTCATTTCCTTTTGCTCCTCGTTGGGTTCGACACTCTTACTTATCGCAAGGACTATGATTGATCCCATATACTTGTAGGTCATCAGTGTACAAAATCGAAAATCTCTTTCGAAGTATCACGGTTTCGGATGAAAACTCATCTATTACAAAGCGATTTATTTTTTTAACTTATTTCAACTCTAGAATTTTTATGCATTCGACATGCACCATTCAAAGCCACATCATCAATTTTCAACCCTTTCTGACTTCATTTGGTATTTTTCATGCATTTACTAATTTTTTATAGCTAAATGACCCTGAAATTGAAAATCACTACAAATGAACTCTAAAAAGGTTGAAAGTTGGCATGGCATCATCATTTCACCCACATAGCATGTGCTAAAAAGTTGAGAGGGTTACGGCAAAAACTGGATGCACTTCGTGTACAAAATGGACAATCTCTTTCGAAGTATCAAAATTTCGGACGAAAACTCATCTACTACAAAAGGGATTTCATTTTTTCTTCGCGTAAACCAAGCCATCATCAGAATAGTTGTGGAGAGAAAGTCTTCACTTTTTCTTTGTGTGTGTCCCTTTCTTATTGCGCTGTAACCATGGATAATCTTCATTGTTTAACAGGGTGCTTGGGTCAACCTTCACTTTGAAGGGAGGAATTTCATGAAACTTTTCATAATCTTCAGACATGTCTGTCTTGCCCTCCACTCCCACGATGTTTCTTTTCCCCGAAAGAACTATGTGGCGCTTTGGCTCATCGTATGATGTATTCGCTTCCTTATCTTTTCTTTTTCTCGGTTTGGTAGACATGTCCTTCACATAGAAAACCTGAGCCACATCATTGGCTAGGACGAATGGTTCATCTATGTACCCAAGATTGTTTAGATCCACTGTTGTCATTCCGTAATGCGGGTCTACCTATACCCCGCCTCCTGACAGATTGACCCATTTGCATCGAAACAAAGGGACCTTAAAATCATGTCCATAGTCAAGTTCCCATATGTCCACTATGTAACCATAATATGTGTCCTTTTCCCTGTTGGTTGCTACATCAAAGCGGACACCACTGTTTTGATTGGTTCTCTTTTGATCTTGGGTGGTCGTGTAAAATGTATTCCCATTTATCTCGTAGCATTTGTAAGTCAATATAGTCGAAGATGGTGTCCTGGCCAACGAGTACAGCTCATCTCCAACATTGTTGTCACCCATGAGATGTGTTTGTAACCAACTGCCGAAAGTCTTGATGTGTTCACATGTAATCCAGTCGTCACACTGCTCCGGGTGTTTGGAGCGTAGAATATTCTTGTGTTCATTGACATACGGGGTCACCAAGGTAGAATTCTGTAGAACTGTGTAGTGTGCTTGAGCCCAAGAATGCCCGCCCCTACATATTATTGAGTCCTCTCCTAGCGTGCCTTTTCCAAATAGTCTCCCCTCATACCGCGATTGAGGGACACCAATCGGCTTAAGATCAGGAATGAAGTGAACACAAAACCCAATGACCTCCTCTGTTTGTCGGCCCATGGAGATGCTTCCTTCTGGCCTAGCACGGTTACGAACATATTTCTTTAAGACTCCCATGAACCTCTCAAAGGGGAACATATTGTGTAGAAATACATGACCCAGAATGGCAATCTCGTCGACTAGATGAACTAGGATGTGCATCATGATATTGAACAAGCATGGTGGGAACACCAGCTCGAAACTGACAAGACATTGCACAAAATCATTATTTAACCTTGGTAGGATTTCTGGATCGATAACCTTCTGAGAGATTGCATTGGGGAATGCAAATAGCTTCACAATGGCTAATCAAACATTTTCCGGTAGAAGCCCCCTCAATGCAACCGGAAGCAGTTGCATCATAATCACGTGGCAGTCATGAGACTTTAGGTTCTGGAACTTTTTCTTTCAGATATTTATTATTCCCTTTATATTGGACGAGAAGCTAGACGGGACCTTGATACCGAGCAGGCATTCAAAGAAGATTTCCTTCTCTTCTTTGGTAAGAGCATAGCTGGCAGGACCTTGATACTGCTTTGGATGCATGTCATCTTTTTCGTGAACACGTTGTTGGTCCTCCCATGCCTCCGGTGTATCTTTTGTCTTCCCATACACTCCCAAGAAGTCTAGCAGGTTCGCACAAAGATTCTTCATCACGTGCATCATGTTGATTGCAGAGCGGACCTCTAGCTCTTTCCAATAGGGTAGGTCCCAAAATATAGATTTCTTCTTCCACACATGGGTGCGCGTCCCTCAGCATCATTTGGAACAGATTTTCCGCTAGGACCCTTTCCAAAGATTACATGTAAATCGTTGACCATATCAAGTATGTGATCACCAGTACAGAGGGCAGGCTTCTTCCGGTGATCCGCCTCACCTTTGAAATGCTTTCCTTTCTTTCGACATTAACAGTTGGTCAAAAGAAATTGACGATGTCACAGGTACACATTCTTCCTGCATTTATCCAAATATATACTTTTGGTATCATCTAAATAGTGCATGCATGCATGGTATCCCTTGTTTGTCTGTTCTGAAAGGTTACTGAGAGCAGGCCAATCATTGATGGTTACAAACATCAACGCATGTATGTCAAATTCCTCCTGTTTGTGCTCATCCCACACAAGTACACCTTTTCCATTCCACAGCTGTAAAAGTTCTTCAACTAATGGCCTTAGGTACACATCAATGTAGTTACTGGGTTGCTTAGGGCCTTGCATGAGCACTGGCATCATATTGAATTTTTGCTTCATGCACAACCAAGGAGGAAGGTTATAGATACATAGAGTTAAGGGCCAGGTGCTACGATTGTTTCTCTGCTCTCCAAAAGGATTAATGCCATTTGCACTTAAACCAAACCATACGTTCCATGCGTCACCTGCAAAGTCCCCCCACCTTCTCTCGGTTTTTCTCCACTACGACCCGTCAGCGGGTGCTCTCAACTTCTCATCTTTCTTACGGTCTTCTTTGTGCCATCGCATCAACTTGGCATGCTCTTTATTTCTGAACAGATGTTTCAACCGTGGTATTATAGGAGCATACCACATCACCTTGGCAGGAACCCTCTTCCTGGGGCGCTCGCCCTCAACATAACCTGGGTCACCTCGTCTGATCTTATACCACAATGCACCGCATACGGGGCATGCGTTCAAATCCTCATACTCACCACGGTAGAGGATGCAGTCATTAGGGCATGCATGTATCTTCTACACGTCCAATCCTAGATGGCATAGAACCTTCTTTGTTTCATACGTACTGTCGGGCAATTTGTTATCCTTTAGAAGATTCTTCATCATTATTTTCAGTACCTTCCCAAATCTGTTGTCACATACACCATTGTTTGCCTTCCATTGCAGAATTCCAGTGTGGTAATGAGCTTTGTGTTGTCATCTTCGCAATTTCGGTACAACCCTCTTTTGTGATCCTCTAACATGCAATCGAACTTCAACTTCTCCCTTTCACTTTGGCATTGTCTCTTTGCATCAACAATGACCCGGTGAAGATCATCATCGGGCACATCGTCTGGTTCCTCTTGATCTTCAGCTTCCCCCGTTCCAATATCACCATATTCAGGGGGATAGTTGTCATCATCCTCTTCTTCTTCATTGTCTTCCATCATAACCCATCTTTCTCCGTGCTTGGTCCAAACATTATAGTGTGGCATGAAACCCTTCTCAAGCAGGTGGATGTGAAGGGTTTTCAAGTTAGAGTAATCCTTCGTATTCTCACAGACAGGGCATGGACAATACATAAAACCATTCTGCTTGTTTGCCTCAGCCACTTCAAGAAATTTATGCAGGCCCTCAATGTACTCAGAGGTGCGTCGGTCACCGTACATCCATTGCCGGTTCATCTGCGTGCATTATATAATTAAGTGTATCAAAAACCATTACAGAACATCATGAATAGAGAAGTGACCAAATTAATACAAGTTCATCATCACATTAAAACCAAAGTATAGTAGTGATCAAATGTTATTACTGAAGAAATAAATACATAAAGTTCATACATAGTTCTCATAGAACAACATATAGCTCTCTAGAGCATCTAATTAAATCATACATTGAAACTAACATACAACTATTTAAAACATTTAAATGCAACAACAAATGCGATCATAATCGCAACTAAGGTAACAATTGATCCAACAACATAATGATACCAAGCCTCATTATCGATGGCATATTTTTTTATCTTTCTAATCTTCAAGCGCATTGCATCCATCTTGATCTTGTGATCATCGACAACATCGACAACATGCAACTCCAATTTCATCTTCTCCTCCTCAATTCTTTTCTATTTTTCTTTCAAATACTCGTTTTCTTTTTCAACTAAATTTAACCTCTCGACAAGAGGGTCGGTTGGAATTTCCGGTTCACATACCTCCTAGATAAAAACATCTATGTCACGTTGGTCGGCATAATTGTCATAAACACTAAATGAAACAAATAGCTATAAAATATAATATACCACATCCAAATCATAGACCAGATGAGGGCCGACGGGGGCAGATACCAAAACCATGGCACTATATAATAACAAACAATAATAAAAGTAAGAAATTCATACAAGTATATCTATCTAAATCATACAAGTAAGAATTTTTTTCTTTTAAAAAGAAGATAAGAACAAGAGGCTCACCACGGTGGTGCCAGTGACGAGATCGGTGCGGAAAATCGAGGACGGTGAGGATGGGGACGGGACAGCACCCTACACATGTGCAGACTCTAAGAAGTTAATTTGAGCTCAAATTGTGCATCTAAATCAAAAGAACTCCCACATACAATCCTACACTAAAACCCACAAACCACTCTACTTCTAGAGCATTTGAAATGACCTAAACCAGTAGTGAGAGATGGAAGGATGAAGTAGCTAACCTTTTAGAATACTTGTGTAGTTGGTGCACCGCCAAACCTAGACAAATCTTGGGGGGAAATGGAGCTTGGAGTTCGAGCTTGGAGAGGAGAAAGCTTAAGTGTGGCTCCGACATTTCATCGAACACCTCATGTGCATAGGAGGTGAAAACAGAGAGCAACACACCTCCCACCCTTCCACGGCCAAAAAATAGAGGAGATGGGTGGCGTGGGTATATATATAGGCAAAACTTTAGTCCCGGTTTGTGTCTAAAACCGGGATTAAAGGACAACCTTTAGTCCCGGTTCCAGCCACCAACCAGGACTAAAGGGGTTGCGCTAGGAGCGAGGGCCTTTAGTCCTGGTTCGTGTCTGGAACCAGGATCAAATGGGTCAGATGAACCGGGACCCTAGCCCGGCCGGCGCCCTGGCCTCACGAACCGGAACTTATGCACCCATTGGTCCCGGTTCGTAACAGAACCGGGATTACTGCTCTTATCTGGCCTGGACCAAAGCCCTGTTTTCTAGTATACAGTACTTGCTTCTGGTAGGAAACGGAGAAAAACCGCATCCGTAATATATCGGGAGGCGATAATGTGAGGGTGATGCATGGATCTCACGTTTCATGGAGCCCAGCTTCTAATTTTTTTTCTTTTTTGTCAAAAAATATAAAACAATCCACGTGCAAATAGACATATTGTGTATAAAGTTTTAGAGTGAATTCCACAGTTTACCCCCTAGATATGCATTTGTGACACTAATTACCCCGTCAAGTGGAAATTCGTCTAGAATACCGTTGTAAGAAGTTTTGGACCCTCATTTTCTGATGCATATCCATTAGGCAATGTGTGGGTTCACGCTATGGGTCTAACAATATATGGACGAGGACGAGGAATGAGACAGATGGACAAGAGAATTTTGGACATGGTCATCAATGATGCCCTTTGTTCTTTACACTTTTTTATGAATCATTGATGCAACATGCCGATCCTAGCTAACACAAACAACCAAAATGAAAAACTGGGGTAATATGGTGTTAAAAGTATTCAAAATCTGATATTTTGATAGAAGTTCCACTAAGTGGGGTAATTTGTGTCACAAATGTACAACTACAAGGTAAAAAGTGGAATTCACTCAAAGTTTTATGATCAAATACTTTGTCACGTAACCTACACAAAAAAGACAAAGCCATGGATGTTTAATAGTACCGAGCAGTGCTTGTAGTGTTTGTTAGAAGTATTTTTTCTACTCAAGGACTACATAGGATTAGAGAGGAATCATTTCCATCTTAACATTTGAAGGCTTCTTGCCCTCAAAGTTTTAGAGCATCTACAACTGGACTTAGCAAATCCGGCCCTTCAAACGCCCGGGGACGTGACCGGGCACATCCATGGGCACGACTGGTCACACATTATACTTTGTGCTATGCATCCGAGTCTCTCATATTTCATCTCCTAGATCCATACAAACCATGCAAAAGAAATCCTATGTACTACGCACATTACCCTGGCATAACTATGCTTCGTCGTCAGAGATGTCCACGACATTGGTGCGGGGCGCCGAGCAGATGGGCGCATAGGAGGGCTCCGGCTCCTCCTCCTCATGCATATACGGGAGCATATCATCAACTTCCGTAGGCTGCTCCGCCTCCGCCTCCTGCAGATGATGGCAGTTGGCCTCCGCCTCCGATTTCGACCAGAGGAAATCGAGGATCGCCTGCTGCTCCACTTGTAGATTAGCATCCACTACAAAAAAGGACACATCTATGACATTATGGGCCGAACGAAAAAAATTCTATCATGCTTATGACACTTCTATGACGATAATTGTGACAAAACCCGGTATCACCATAGATGTGGCGGGCTCCTACTTCTATGACAAAGAAATCATGACAGAAAATGGGCTTTTCGTCCTGGGCGGGCCGGAGACGCAGCTGCGCTTGCCTCCTTAGCACCAAATAGGAAACAAGGACGCTGTGCGCGCTGGCGCCCGCCTGGTCTCGATCGTCATGGCTCACGTCACGGGAACCTCGCGAGGTTTGCCTTGCCTAGATCTCTCCGCCCCTCGCGAGCTAGTCTGGTGAGGCCGCTCCCGAGGAGGTCTTGCGTCGTCCGCCTCGCGAGGCTTGGCCCCTCGCGAGGGTCTTGAATGCTTGTTGGTGAAGATGGTGTCGTGCGGTCCTCCTAGCAAAGCCACGCCGTGGGCCGCATGCAGGCAAGTTTGGGGACCCCCGTTCCCAGAACGCCGACAGTAGCCCCCGGGCCCAAGGCGCGCTCGGGCTTGGCTTCGAGGCGAAGCCAAAGGTCAAGTGAGGAGTGCCGCGGGCCCCAATAGCCTGCGGCCTTGGTCGACGCATGGCGGTTGATCGGACGTGGGCGCCTCCACTTCCCCATGCTGCCTCGGCAACTGCCCGACTTGACAAGTCCTGCGACATGCAAGGAAAACCATCATTACCTGTGATCGTGGGGGGTGCTGGTTGGCCTTCTCCTGCTATAAATGAGGAGGGGGGCAGAGCCCCCGTCACCCATTTCTTCCCATTCTGCTTGCTTCTTCTTCTGCTCCATCGCCGACTCCAATGGTGTCGTCGAAGAGGTTCTCGGTCGCAGAGAAGGGAAAGGCCCCTCGCGAGGGGCCCGGCTCCCTGGCGCCCAAGCGTGGACACGACCATCCCCGTAAGCACACCACGACCCCCGCCGCAGCCCCCCGTTCCCGTGGTGGAGCCGCTACGCGTGGCATCGGTCGTTCCAGTCGTGGCAGCCCTGGTGACGAAGGGAGACGCGCCATGGTTGCACGGCCTCCCCGGTCGCGCTTCCATTCAGCGGAGGTGTTGCCGGAGTTCCTCATCTGGTCGGAGGACCCGGCCGGCAACTGGCTTCAGCTCCCGCGCTTCTTCGCCGACGAGCTGCCGGCCTCCGGTCCAGGTGGGCTCTGGCTGCAGGTGGATGGCTACTGCAGCAGAGCTTCTTGGGTTGTGGTCGAGGTCTCCGCCGCGGGCAACATAGCTCTGGCCCGCGTTTGACAGACGTTTGCCCGTGCGCGCGGCCTGGGCAGGCGGTGTACTCTCCATTTCAGGTACGACGGTGATGCGACCCTCTACGTGAGGGTGTTTGGGGAAGATGGTTGCCGCGCCGGGTGCTGCCCCGAGGTGAACGATGGCGAGGAGGTGCTCGGCCTTGGCGATGGTCGGGACGAGGACGAGGGCGAACCCGCCCTTGGTGCCGACCGCGTCTCGTCCAGCTACGGCGGCTCTTCCCCTGGCAACAGCTCCAGCGGTGGCTACGACCAGCCGCCACGCCCGCTTCGAAGGTGGTAGCGGATTGTCTCGTCGTCGCGCCTCCGTGAAGCGCGAGGAGGGGTCTGGCTGCGCTCGAGACGGTGCCAGGAGCCCGCCTCCATGGATCGCTGTAGGAGCAGGCGCCGTTTTATTTTGTTCTTCCTTTCCTTTCTGCATCAAGAAGAAACCAGTATGGTCCCCGGAGGGCGTGTATCGAACTATGATTTCCCAACCATTATGCTATGTTTGTTGTTTCTGTGTTGTGCTGTTATTTTGTGTAGAGGTAACTTAGCTTGGCACGCTTGGGGTAGCCTCCTCCTCGTGAGGGACTTGCTTCCTGGTGCCTGCGGAGGCCTTCCTTGACTTGGCGGGTGTTAGGGAACTGCGAAAAACTTGTTAGGAGTGTTGCCAGGAGGCTTATCGTGCACCCGAGTCTAGACCCACTGCTTCGTATCGCGATACCCGAGGGGCACGGATCAGGAGAGGTGCGCTAGCTTGTTGGCTCGAATGAGGATGCCTGGCAAAAAATCAGACAAAGGGCAGAGGAGAGGAAAAGGCTCGCGAGGGCGCCTGCCTAGCCCCCTCGCGAGGTATGCGAGAGAGAGAAAATAGGTTAAACTGGAACCGGAAACATCAGCAAAAAGTGACGGAACCAAACCAGCAAGGAACTCCAGAAGCAAACTTTCAATTAAAAGGAGGTGAGCCAACAAAGGAAAGAAAATGAAAAGTCGTGTCTGGCACCTAGTCTAGTCTTCAAGTCTTCTCAGCAGCGCGGAGCTAAGTGCTGCCACTTGGACATGGGAGGGAGCCCCCGAGACCCGAGGGCGGCATTCCTGAGACTCCGGGGCGTGTACAGCCCCACTCATTATTACGTGAGAGTGTCACGGGCGGCGATCTTCATAGGCACTAGCCTTCTTCACAGGCACTGGGCCTTTCTTCATGGGTAGAACTTCCAGAGGTGCTGGATGTTCCAGGCGTTTTGGATGAGTACCCCGTCCTGTGTCTCCAGGCGCGTGGCGCCAGGCCTGGAGACATGGACGACCTTGAACGGGCCCTCCCACATGGGTGAGAGCTTATGCAGCCCTTCCATGGAGAGGACCCGCCTCGGGACGAGGTCACCCGCCTCGAGCATCCTGGAGTGGATGTTGCAGCAGTGGTATCGCCGCAGCGCCTGCTGGTACCTTGCCGCCCGTAGTGCGGCTTCACGGCGGCGCTCCTCCCCCAGCACGAGATCCATCCCCCGCGTGGTGTCCTGTTGCGTTTCATCAAACGCCAGGACCCGTGAGGAGCGATGCCTGATCTCGTGAGGGAGGACCGCTTCTACTCCTTTGACGAGGAAGAATGGGGTCTCGCCCGTTGGCTTGGTGGCGGTGGTGCGGATGGACCACAACACAGACTAGAGCTCGTCGTACCAGCCCTTGCCGCAGGCCTCGAGCTTCTTCTTGAAATTCCTGGTCTTGAGGCCCCTCAGGACCTCTGCGTTGGCGCGTTCGGCCTGACCATTGCTCTTGGGGTGTGCCACCGAAGCGTAGCAGATCTGCGTTCCAAGGTTAGCATAGTATGTTCTGAAGAGATTACTAGTAAACTGCGAGCCGTTATCAGTGATGATGCGGTTGGGGACCCCGAAATGGCTCACGACACCCTTGATGAACTTGACCGCGGAACCAGCTGGGATGGTGCGGACGGCTTCCACTTCCGCCCACTTGGTGAACTTGTCGATGGCGACGTAGAGGTAGCGGTAGCCCCCTGGCGCTCGAGGGAATGGGCCCAAGATATCCAGCCCCCAGACCGCGAACGTCCATGTGAGTGGGATAGTCTGGAGGCCCTGAGCTGGCTGATGGATCTGCTTGGCGTGGAACTGGCAGGCTTCACAGGACTTCACCAACTCGGCTGTGTCGTTGAGCGCCGTGGGCCAGTAGAATCCGCTGCGGAATGCCTTGCCGACGAGGGTTCGCGACGACGAGTGGTGCCCGTAGTCCCCACCGTGTATGTCGGATAGCAATTCCTTCCCCTGGTCTCTGGAGATGCAATGCAATGAAACGTCATTTGGTTGCTTCCTGTATAACTCACCGTCCCGGATGCAGTATGCCGTGACCTGTCGGGCCACGCGCTCCGCGTCCTCCGCCATTTCCGGCAGCCTCCCTTGCATCAGGTATTCCTTGAATTCCTTGGTCCAGCATCCCTCCTGGGGCTCGAGCGCCAAGAGTAGGCGCGCTCCCGAAGTCGGGCCATAGGCTGGGGCTCCTGTGGCAGGCGGCTGCAGGAGCTCCTCCCGAGGCTGAGCTGTCCTTGAAAGTGGTGGCGTTGCTGACGGATTGAAGAGCCGCTCCTCGAAGACGCCAGGCTCTTGGGGCTGCCGCTTGGATGCCCTCTTGGCGATGTCGTCAGCTTCCTTGTTGGTGCCACGGGGCACGTGCTGCAACTCCAGGCCCAGGAACTGCTTCTCCATCTTGCGCACTTCTGCGAGGTATGCCTCCATGTGCTCGTCCTTGGGCTTGTATACTTTGTTGGAGAAGTTGATGAGAAGCTGCGAGTCGCCGCTGACGGTGAGGCGCTTCACCCCCAGGGCTGCCGCAGCTTTCAGGCCAGCTATTAGGCCTTCGTATTCTGCAATGTTGTTGGAGACCTTCTCTCTCTGCTGAAAGCAGAGATGTACAGCGTAGTAGAGCTTGTCCTAAGTGGGCGAGACGAGTACTACTCCAGGCCTCGCGCCCTGGTGCGCGAAGGCCCCATCGAAATACATGACCCAGCCATCGGGCGCCTCATTTCCAGGCGAGGTGGACTGGTCCTCGCCTACTTCCAGTGTTGGGGCATCCGTCCATTCTGCCGTGAAATCAGCGAGTGCGGCTCCCTTGATGACCCTGGTGGTGCTGAACTCCAACTGGAATGCCTGCAGCTCGATGTTCCACTAAGCGATCCTTCCAGCAGAGTTGGGGCTCCTGAGCACTCTCTCCAATGGGTAGGCCGAGACGACCATGATGGGGTGGCCCTAGAAGTAGTGCCGCAGCTTCTATGAGGCCACTAAGAGCGCGAGCAAGAGCTTCTGGGGCATGGGGTATCGTGCCCTTGCATCCCGCAACACCGTGCTGACGAAATACACCGGGTGCTCGACGAGAACTGGCGTGTTGGTGAGGCTCGTGTCCTGCGGAAGTTGGGGTGTCTTGCGAGGTGGTGGAACCTCTGACGCTTGATCGCTTGCCGGGACCTTGACGGCGTCGTCCTGCCGAGCTTGGTCTTCTGCCGATGCTGCTACGGCTCTTGCGGTGTCTTCCCGATCTTGCATCAGTCCGGCTGGTGGCGTGGCTCATCGTAACGCGCCTTTGGCATGGTGTTCTTCCCGAACCGCTACTAGAGCTGCGCTGGCTTAGTAGGGAGTGGCGGCAAGATAAAGCATTAAGGGCTCGAGAGGTCGCGGCGCCACCATCACTGGAGGGCTGGTCAGGTATCTCTTGAGGTCTTGAAAACCTCGGTCGGCCTCCGGGGTCCACTCGAACAGGCCCTTCTTCTTCATGAGCTTGAAGAAGGGTAGGGCGCGCTCTCCCAACTTGGAGATGAAGCGTCCCAACGCAGTCACCCGACCAGCCGGCTTATGCATTTCCTTGGGGGTCTGACGTGGGCTCATGTCTTCAATGGCCTTGATCTTTTCTGCGTTCGCCTCGATCCCTCTGTGGGATACGAGGAAACCCAGCAGCTTGCCGGAAGGGACACCAAACACGCACTTCTCCGGGTTAAGTCGCAAGTTCACCTGGTGTAGACTCGCGAAGGTCTCCTCCAGATCCTGGATCAAGGTTCTCGCCTCCCGAGATTTCACCACAATGTCGTCGACGTAGGCCTCCGCGTTCCTCCCGAGCTGTCTCCCTAAGGCGATGTCCATCAGCCGCTGAAAAGTTGCGCCCGCGTTATGCAGTCCGAAAGGCATGCAAGTGTAGCAGTACACCCCGCATGGGGTCAGGAAGGCTGTCATCTCTACACTTCTACCGCCATCTTGATCTGGTGATATCCTGAGAATGCATCCAGGAAGCACAGCAGGTCGCACTCGGCGGTGGAGTCAACGATCTGGCCGATGCGTGGGAGCGGGAACGGATCTTGGAGGCTGGCCTTGTTGAGGTTGGTGAAGTCGACGCACATTCGCTCCTTCCCACCTTTCTTTGGCACAACGACGGGGTTCGCCAGCCATTCGGGGTACCGAACCTCGCGAATGGCACCCGCCGCCTCTAGCTTGTGGGTCTCTTGGACGGTGAAGGCCTGCTTCTCCGCGGACTGTCATCTCGCCCGCTGCTTCACTAGGCGTACATTGGGGCAGACCCTTAAGTGATGTTGAATTACTTCTCTCAGGACCCCCACAAGCTGCTTGGGCTCCCATGCGAATATCTCCTTGTTTGCGCGCAAGAACTTCACCAACGCCTCCTCTTGGCTCGGGTCGAGGCTGGCACCTATGGTAAAGGTGGCTCCTGAGGATCCATCTTCATCGACCAGCACTTGATTGGTTTCTGCCTTGTCTTGGGTGAACAGCTGCTTCTTCTTGGTTGGTGCGGCCCCCTCGGCCTCGGAGGCGCCCGTGCCACCGGGCTGTGCTGCCGCGGCGGTCTTCAAGGCAAGCTTGAGCGCCGCCACGGCCTCCTTGGCGTCCCCCTTGATAGTCAGGACACCCTTGCTTCCAGGCATCTTCATGAGGTTGTATGCCAGGTGGGTTGCTGCCATGAACTGGGCCAGAGCCGGGTACCCGAGGATGGCGTTGTACGGGAGGCCGATGCGGGCGATGTCGAAGTCGACCAGCTCGGTGTGGTAGTTGTCGCGCGTGCCGAAGGTGACGGGGAGGCGGATCTGCCCCAGGGAGTGGGCGGTGCCGCCGCCAACTCCTGAGAAAGGCTTGCTGAGGCTGAGCCGCCCGAGCGGTACATGAAGAAGGCTGAAGGCCTCCACGGAGAGCACGTTGAGGCCGGCGCTGCCGCCGATGAGGGTCTTGGTGACGTCCATGTTGCAAATGGTGGGCATGCACAGCATTGGGAGCATACCCGAGCCGGCGGTGGTGATGGGGTGGTCTTCTGAGTCGAAGGTGAGGTCGGCTTCGTGCGCGGCCCAGCCGGGTGAAGCCCCCAAGCGCTTGGAAGCAGCGCCGATCTGGCGAAGGAATGGCTTGACATGGCGATCTGAAGGCTGTGCTTGTGAGACGCCTAGTAGGGCCACGACCGCATGGTGTACCGGTGTCGCGTAACGTGCAGTGAAGAGGTCGCGCAGCTCCTCCCAAGATGCCACTATGGATCCGGGGAGGTTGAGCAGCCAGGCGCGCGGCGCGCCAGTGAGGGCCATGGGAAACCAGTTGGCCATGACCTTGTTGTCGCCCCCGGCCTCGAGGATGGCCTCCTCGTATGCCAGCAGGAAAGCTGACGGGTCCGCCGCACCATCGTAGCACGGCGGCATCTCCGGCTTGAACTTGGGTGGCCACTGCACCTGCCGCAAGGCGGGGGCCAGGGCTCGGAGCCCCTGGCCCCGTCGTCAGCGTCGGCCGTCGGAGCCGGTAGGGAGGCGCCTGCCATGAGGGCGGAGCGCGGTGGTGGCGGAGCGTAGATTGGCGGAGGGAAGGCTACGGCGCACCCCTACCTGGCACGCCAAATGTCGGATCACGGGTTCCGGCAAAACCCTCAAGGTTCGAACACTGGGGTGCGCACGAAGATTTCCCCCCTACCGATCCACGTTCTAGTTTTGCTAAGATCTCACGGACTGACTCGATGAGCTCACAACGCAAGGGACACAAGATTTATACTGGTTCGGGCCACTGTTGTGGTGTAATACCCTACTCCAGTGTGGTGGTGGATTGCCTCTTGGGCTGAGGATGAACAGTACAAGGAGAAGAACAGCCTCCTGAGGTTGAGGTGTTCTTGTGTTTGGTGAACTTGTGTGGGTGAGGATTCGATCAGCTCAGGCACCCTACTACTATGGTGGCTAGTCCTATTTATAGAGGCCCTAGTCCTCTCCCCAAATATTGAGCGGGGAGGGAGCCAACAACAGCCAATTTGAAACGGGACAGCTAGTACAGCTTATCCTGACAAAAGTAGTCTTCGCCTGCAAAAGGCTCTGGTGGTGATGCCGCCTTGGGCTCCATGGTGACCTCCGTCTTGCCGTCCTGCTGGTCTTGGTCTCGTTGCACTGATATGGAAACCTTTGCTTGATGCCTCGGTACTCTGCGCCTGCGCTTGCCTCCTTAGCACCAAAGAGGAAACAAGGACGCTGTGCGCGCTGGCGCCCGCCTGGTCTCGATCGTCATGGCTCACGTGACGGGAACCTCGCGAGGTTTGCCTTGCCTTGATCTCTCGGCCCCTCGCGAGCTAGTCTGGTGAGGCCGCTCCCGAGGAGGTCTTGCGTCGTCCGCCTCGCGAGGCTTGGCCCCTCGCGAGGGTCTTGAATGCTTGTTGGTGAAGATGGTGTCGTGCAGTCCTGCTAGCAAAGCCACGCCGTGGGCCGCAGGCAGGAAAGTTTGGGGACCCCCGTTCCCAGAACGCCGACAAACAAGACCCTGTGGTAGTAGAGGTCGTTGCCGCTGCATGAATAGGACCCCGATCGATCGAGTCGGTTGGGGAGTGGATGAACAGGACCCCGTGGAGGGCCAGATTAACAGGACGACCCCGCGGAGGGCTGGTTGAACAGTAGCTAGTGGAGGGCTGGATGAACAGTAGCCTGTGGAGGGGTGGTTGAACAGGACCCCGTGGAGAGGGCTGGTTGAATAGTAGCCGGTGGAGGAGCGCGCGGTGGAGGCTGGATGAACAGGAGCCTGTGGATGAACAGTCGTAGGTGGAGGCTGGAGGAGGTCGACGGTGGATGAACAGTAGCCCGTGGAGGCTGGAGGAGGTCGACGGTGGAGGGAGATGAAGAGTATCCCGTGGAGTCCCGTTTTGCGGTATGCCACACCCCTTGCGATGAACAGGACCCTCTTTTCGACCGTAGCTCTCCAACACAAGTCCGTTTCCTCTGTTTTGCGGTACACCACACCCCTCCCGATTAACAGGACCCCGTTTCGACCATAGGACGTCCAAGAGAAGTCCGTTTCCTCCGTTTTGCGGTACGCCAGACCCCTCCCAATGAACAGGATCCCGTTTCGACTATGGCCGGTCGAACACAAGGCCGTTTCTTCTGTTCTGCGGTACGCTAGGCCTCGTTTCCATCGGCTATTCCGTCCAAGCCAGTTGGCACCCGATGAACACGAGCATTCCGTTGCCTTCCCAATAATACAACGACGATGCAGTTTCTCTGTTCCGACCCAGCCATGTACACGAGCCCTGGCCATACGTATGCGCGAGTAGGCGTTCGAGACCCCGCCCGTATGTACGTACGTGGCCGTATTTACTTTCTCGCACCCTGGTTGTACGTACGTGTACATGCTACGTGCGCGCCTCTACTACGACATGTTCCCTTCCTTACACGGCCACGGTTCATTGCTGCAGCCTGCAGACAGACTGATCGGCCAGTATGTACGTACACGTTCGCGACCAGAATGACAACGCTACGTATGCTTCTACCAGGTGGGTCCCGACTGTCAGGCACTTCCTTTCATGCGATGTAGCTGGTGGGTCCCAGCAGTCAGGGGGGAAACGTTTTTTCGTGAAATATGGTGGCCCGTCCGGTGGGTCCCTGCTGTCAGGTGGAGGAATCATTATTTTCCGCGTAATAAGGAGGCACTTGCTGCGGCCGTGGACCCAGCTGCCAGCCTCTCCACGTGCAGTACTCTTCCGATGGAAGTCGTTCATTGACCACATTCACCACGCCGCACCGAGAGCACCAAGGCAGTGGACGACGGCAAGGCCTGGGAAGGGGACGACGCGGAGCCGGCGAAGACGCGGCAGTGGATGCCCACGCGGAGAGGAGTACGAGGGTTCACTGGTTTGGCTGCGGTGTGAGGCTGCCATCACCGCAGGGCCTGGCCAGCAGTGGGAGTAGTAGGGGGCGGTGAGGCCTCCCTGGCAGCACAGCCGGCCACAGGAGGCAGGAGCAGGCGGCACGACCGGCGCTCCTTTGGGCAGCTGGAGCAAGAAGACCAGAGGTTGAAGAAGCACTACGGCCGTTGGATGGACATCATACGGTCATTGGAGCTAGAATCGTTCATATTGACTAAGTTGACAAAGCCCTCCGTCCCCGGAACTTAGTAGGCCCACATGCAGCCTCCCACTATGCTGGGTCCCAGCTAGCAGGGGGATATTCATTTTTTTGTGCGTAATAAGGAGGCACTTCCTTGCGTGCGAAGATATAGCTGGTGGGTCCGACTTGTCAGCGGGGGAACGTTTTTTTCGCGAAATACGGAGGCCCTTCCGGTGGGTCCCAGATGTCAGGTGGAGGAATCATTATTTTGAGCATAATAAGGAGGCATTTCCTTGTGTGCGGTCGTGGACCCAGCTGTCAGCCTCTCCACGTACAGTCCACGTCCGATGGATGTCGTTCGTTGACCATGTTGACCACGGCGGGGCAAGAGCACCAGGGCGGTGGACGACGGCGAGGCCTAGGAAGGGAACGAAACGGAGCCAGGGAAGACTCTGCAGTAGTTGCCCACACGGTGGGGAGTATGAGGGTTTACTGGTCCAGCTGCCGTCGTCGGAAAATAACATAAGGTCTGGGTGAGTAGAGGAATGGCCTGGCCAACAATGGAATAGGGTGGGGCGGTGCGGCCTATGCGGCAGCACAACCGGCCATGGGAGGCGGGATCCGAAATATTTTTATCCTGAAATTTCTAATCAGATTAAATACAATTTCAATATAAATTTGTATTACGTAAAAATCCAATGAAACATTGCGCGCGCAACAATTCTAAAATACAAAAATAATATTTATAAACTAATTACGTGTTTGGTGCATTTTTTTATAGTTACTGTCCAATTTTTATAATTACATCCCATTTATTATTTCTTAAAGCCCATTTTCTTGTTAAGCCTAATGCATCCCTCCATGGAAATAATTGCACCCCAGCGGGGCGGAGAATAACAAGTTGACCTTGCCTGGGTATTCCTCAAAAAAAAGTATAGCTAGGCTAGCCATTTTCAGCGTGAAAAATAATAATATCTGGGCTGGATATCTGGCCTGGGCTAGATGGGCCACAGCCTGCACAGTTAATACCCTGCTCTCCTCTGAACAACAACGAAAACATCGCTCAAGAAAAACTCTACAGTGCTCACACCTCAAAAACACAAATACTGCTCGAGCTGCTTGGTCCCAGCTGTCGGCCGCTCCTTGTTCAATTCTCTCGTTTATTGATTACATAGGTTGACAATGGTGTGGGACCGTGATGTCAGGAAACCAGGAGGAAGCAACAAAAATTGTAGTTGTATATAATAAGGAGGCACTTGCGTATGTGCGGCTATGGCCCTGGTGGGTCCCCACTGTCATCCTCTCCAAGTAAAGTCATCTCCTCATTCCTCATGTTCGTTGACCATGTTGACAATGCGAGACGGTGGCGCCACGGCGAGCGCAAAAACTCGAAGGACGACAGAGAGGGCCTCGCTAGCCCTACAGATGGTCTGATACAGCGCCGACTGCTCATTCAGGAAGTCAGGATCATGGGGCCACATGCCCGTGATGGCATTGTCGTTCGCTTGTTCACCGGTGCTCATTGAGGAGACGGAGGTTGCAGCACAGGTCCTCCTGCGCTAGTAGCTCTTCTGCCATTAGGGCATCGAAGTGCGGCTGCACCTGCTCTATGGTGAACATGGCATGAACCGGCTTGGAAAGTGGCGCCGGCTCCTGGTCGGAAGGTACGTCCATAATCTGATTGCCGTCGCTCAGCTCGGTGAGCTCGTTAGCGAGCTAGCATGTCCGGCTGCTGGACCGACCCGCTGCCAAGCACGAGTCTGACTGCCCTAGCCCACCCAGACCGCCTCCCTCACCCACGCGCGCTTTCCGCCTGAAACGGTCAGCGCCGCCCGCCCCGCTTCCCCATGCAGGCGATTGCTCCGCCTTCAAATGACACAAGTGTCGTCCGTCCGTCCGTCTGCCACCCATATTAATGATACGTGGTTGCCGAGGTGGCTATTCCGGCGCCACACGTCCGTCCCTCCGCCGCCCACCATTGCTATATAAGCTGCTGCCCTGGCCATAGCCGCAGTCATCCGCCTCTGTTCCCTTTCTCTTGTCCACACCACTACTGCCCTCCATGGCTTCCTCGCGCTCAAGCGCTCTTCGGGACGGGCGGACCATGGACCACAAGGAGATGACAGCCATTGCAACCGACTGGCCGGCCGGCAGGCAGCCGGAGGACGACGACGTCCCAATGGATAACATGGTAGTCGATGATCTGGCGCCAACCCCCTCCTCCTCCACGCCATCCTCGCTGGTGCATTGCACCATGACCATCGGCGAGGCCCGTGCCCAATACATGGACATGGTGAGGCAGAAGTGTCAGGAGCAGTTCCGGGAGGCGCAGGCCAACGCCACCTACAACCACCATCTCTTCCAGGAGCACCTGCATGTGGAGGAGCAGATCGCCGCGGAGCGGGCAGAGCAGGAGGCGCTGCTCGACTCGTACCGCTCCGCCCGCGAGGGCCTCCTTGAGCGCTGGCGGTACCACGTGCGGGTGGCGGAGGCTGCGGCCGCCTACAAAGAGGGCGATGAAGTGGGCGGGACGCTGTTTGGCGAGACCGAGGACGAGGCAGAGGACAATGTCGGCTCTGACGAGTCCCCGCTCCGCTGGCATCGACGAGGCCCTGCTCTGCCGAGGCCCCGCGGAGCCAACAACGAGGCAGAGGGCACCGCCGGCTCCGCCGAGGCCCCACCCCACTGGCACCGAGGCGGAGGACATCGCTGGCTTCGGCGAGGCCCTACTCCGTCGAGGCCCTGCCCCGCCGACAACGAGGCAGAGGACATCGCCGGCTCAGCCCAGGCCCCACCCTGCAGGCAATGAGGGGGACGATTTCCCCCGCTCTGCCGAGGCGCCGTCCCGCCAGCAACGAGACAGAGGACATCACCGGCTCCTTCGAGGCCCCGCCCCGCTGCCAACGAGGTCGCACCACACAGAAAATGAGGAAGAGTAGAACACGGTAGGTCGCCACCGCTCGGGTCCAAGTAAGGCCACCGCTGCTACCCTCCGGTTGAAGCCAAGCTAGGCGGGTTGACCACTGATGGCCGATTAGCTTCTTGGTGGCGACGTGGAGTGGGAGAGCTATGTTGGAGAAGGATGCTGCTTCAGTTACATAACTGCTGGTGCAGTTAGGTCACTAACACGTGGGCCCAACAGGTATCTGGGCCACTGATACGTCTCCAACGTATCTATAATTTTTTATTGTTCCATGCTATTATATTATCTATTTTGGAAGCTTAATGGGCTTAATATCTCTTTTATATTATTTTTGGGACTAACCTATTAACCGGAGCCCAGTGCCAGTTTCTCTTTTTTGTGTGCCTATTTTAGAGTTTCACAGAAAAGGAATACCAAACGGAATCCAAATGGAATGAAACCTTCGCAATGATCTTTCTTGGACCGAAAGCAATCCAGAAGACTTGGAGTTGGAGTCTGGGACTCTACGAGGCGGCCACGGGGCAGGAGGGCGCGCCCCCACCCTCGTGGGCCCCTCGTAGCTCCACCGACGTACTTCTTTCGCCTATATATACTCTTATACCCTAGATCGATTAGAGAGAGCCACGAAACCACTTTTCCACCGCCGCAACCTTCTGTACCCGTGAGATCCCATCTTGGGGCCTTTTCCAACGATCTGCGTGAGGCAGAACCGATCACGGAGGGCTTCTACATCAACACCATTGCCTCTCCGATGAAGCGTGAGTAGTTTACCGCAGACCTTCGGGTCCATAGTTATTAGCTAGATTGCTTCTTCTCTCTCTTTGATTCTCAATACCAAGTTCTCCTCGATGTTCTTGGAGATCTATTCGATGTAATACTCTTTTGCGGTGTGTTTGCCAAGATCCGATGAATTGTGGATTTATGAACAAGATTATCTATGAATATTATTTGGTTCTTCTCTGAATTCTTATATGCATGATTTGATATCTTTGCAAGTCTCTTCGAATTATCAGTTTAGTTTGGCCTACTAGATTGATCTTTCTTGCAATGGGAGAAGTGCTTAGCTTTGGGTTCAATCTTGTGGTGTCCTTTCCCACTGATAGTAGGGGCAGCAAGGCACGTATTGTATTGTTGCCATCGAGGATAAAAAGATAGGGTTTATATCATATTGCTTGAGTTTATCCCTCTACATTATGTCATCTTGCTTAATGCGTTACTCTGTTCTTATGAACTTAATACTCTAGATGCATGCTGGATAGCGGTCGATGTGTGGAGTAATAGTAGTAGATGCAGAATCATTTCGGTCTACTTGACACGGACGTGATGCCTATATTCATGATCATTGCCTTAGATATCTTCATAATTATGCCCTCTTCTATCAATTGCTCGGCAGTAATTTGTACACCCACCGTAATACATGCTATCTTGAGAGAAGCCACTAGTGAAACCAATGGCCCCCGGGTCTCTTTCTTATTATATTGCATCTCTTTTATTTACATCGCATCTCGTTTACTATTTTGCAATCTTTACTTTCCAATCTATACAACAAAAATACCAAAAATATTTATCTTACTATCTTTATCAGATCTCACTTTTGCGAGTGACCGTGAAGGGATTGACAACCCCTTTATCGCGTTGGTTGCAAGGTTCTTGATTGTTTGTGCAGGTACTAGGTGACTTGTGCATTGTCTCCTACTAGATTGATACCTTGGTTCTCAAAAACTGAGGGAAATACTTACGCTAATTTGCTGCATCACCCTTTCCTCTTCAAGGGAAAACCAACGCATGCTCAAGAGGTAGCAAGAAGGATTTCTGGCGCCGTTGCCGGGGATATCTACGCCAAGTCAAGACATACCAAGTACCCATCATAAACTCTTCTCCCTCGCATTAAATTATTTTCCATTCGCCTCTCACTTTCCTCTCCCCCACTTCTAAAACGATTTTCGAAAACCTTTGGCTTTCTATCTCCATGGCCGAACCAAAAGGGGCTAAGGGTTTTCTCTCGGGTTTTAATACTTTGGATAGTCCCTCTGTCCTTTCTAAGCTCATAAATAATGATGCTATGGAAAGACCTACCAGGATTATTGATGAGAGTTTGAATAATTTTGATGAAGATGATCCCAGAATTTATCGTTATTTGCTTGAATCTTTGAAGGATGCTTGGGATAGGCTATTAAGGATCCCAGCCAGCTATGTGCCCCAATATCAAATTGAGATCTACTTAAGAAGTTTTTATGTTGGCTTACCTTCTTCTTTCAAGCAAGTTTTGGATTCTATTTTTGAAGAAGGTTTTCTTGAGGGGGGTGCCATCGATACCTATGAAAAGATGAAAGCTATATTTGGGCACCCGATGAGTGAAAAGGTTGAATCCACCTTTCTTTTGTGTTTTTATCATAGTGAAATTATCAAAGAGATGAAGGCTAGCTTAGATGCAAGTTTTCATAGTGTGCTTTATCTTTATTCTACCATTAATGTCCACGTACTCTCACAAAATAGAAATATAAGTGCTTTAGATAAGAAATTCTCTCTTTATCACCAAAAGGGAGAAGATGACAATACCTAGATCTATTCTTGCTTTTATGCCTAGCTAGGGGCGTTAAACGATAGCGCTTGTTGGGAGGCAACCCGATTTTATATTTGTTCATTGCTTTTTGTTCCTGTTTAGTAATAAATAATTCATCTAGCTTCTGTTTAGATGTGGTTTTATGTTTTAATTAGTGTTTGTGCCAAGTAGATCTCTGGGAAGACTTGGGTGAAGTCTTTGCGATCTTGTTGTAAAAAACAGAAACTTTTGTGTTCACGAGATTAGCTACCATTTTTACTGGAGAGTGCTTTTAGGTTGATTCTTTTTGAAGATGATTAATAGACAAATTCCTCACGTTCACCAATTTATTTCAGAATTTTTGGAGTTCCATAAGTATTCCAACAATTCAGATTACTACTGACTGTTCTGTTTTTGACAGATTCTGTTTTTCGTGTGTTGTTTGCTTATTTTTGATGAATCTATTAGTAGTATCGGGGGGTATGAACCATGGAGAAGTTGGAATACAGTAGGTTTAACACCAATATAAATAAAGGATTATTTCATTACAGTACCTTAAAGTGGTGGTTTATTTTCTTATACTAACGGAGCTCATGATATTTTCTATTGAAGTTTTGTGTTGTGAAGTTTTCAAGTTTTTGGGTAAAGATTTGATGGATTTTGGAATAAGGAGTGGAAAGAGCCTAAGATTGGGTATGACCAAGGCACCCCAAGGTAAAATTCAAGGACAACCAAAAGCCTAAGCTTGGGGATACCCGGAAGGCATCCCCTCTTTCGTCTTCGTCTATCGGTAACTTTACTTGAGGCTATATTTTTATTCACCACATCATATGTGTTTTGCTTGGAGCGTATTGTATGATTTGAGTCTTTGCTTTTTAGTTTACCACAATCATCCTTGCTGTACACACCTTTTGGGAGAGACAAGCATGAATCAGAATTTATTAGAATACTCTATGTGCTTCACTTATATCTTTTGAGCTAGATAATTTTGCTCTAGTGCTTCACTTATATCTTTTTAGAGCACGGTGGTGGTTTTATTTTATAGAAATTAATGATCTCTCATGCTTCACTTATATTATTTTGAGAGTCTTTTAGAACAGCATGGTAATTTTCTTTGGCTATAAAACTAGTCCTAATATGATGGGCATCCAAGATGGGTATAATAAAAACTTTCATATAAAGTGCGTTGAATACTATGAGAAGTTTGATGCTTGATGATTGTTTTGAGACATGAGGATGGTGATATTAGAGTCATGCTAGTAGATTAATTGTGAATTTGAGAAATACTTGTGTTGAGGTTTGCAAGTCTCGTAGCATGCACGTATGTAACCGTTGTGTAACAAATTTGAAGCATGAGGTGTTTCTTTGATTGTCTTCCTTATGAGTGGCGGTCAGGGACGAGCGATGGTCTTTTCCTACCAAGCTATCCCCCTAGGAGCATGCTCGTAGTGCTTGGTTTTGATGACTTGTAGATTTTTGCAATAAGTATGTGAGTTCCTTATGACTAATGTTAAGTCCATGGATTATACGCACTCTCACCCTTCCACCATTGCTAGCCTCTTTAGTACCGCGTAACTTTCGCCGGTACCATAAACCCACCATTTACCTTCCTCAAAACAGCCCCTATACCTACCTATTATGGCATTTCCATAGCCATTCCGAGATATATTTCCATGCAACTTTCCACCGTTCCATTTATTATGACACGCATCATCATTGTCATATTGCTTTGCATGATCATGTAGTTGACATCGTATTTGTGGCAAAGCCACCATTCATAATTTTTTCATACATGTCACTCTTGATTCATTGCACATCTCGGTACACCACTGGAGGCACGCATATAGAGTCATATTTTTTTCTAAGTATCGAGTTGTAATCCTTGAGTTGTAAATAAATAGAAGTGCGATGATCATCATTATTAGACCATTGTCCCGTGTGAGGAAAAAAAAGAGGCCAAGGAAGCCAATGAAAAAAAGAGTGGCCAAAGAAGCCAAACAAAAAAAGGAGAAAAAGAGAGAAGGGACAATGATACTATCCTTTTTCCACACTTGTGCTTCAAAGTAGCACCATGATCTTCATGATAGAGAGTCTCTTATTTTGTCACTTTCATATACTAGTGGGAATTTTTCATTATAGAACTTGGCTTGTATATTCCAACGATGGGCTTCCTCAAAATTCCCTAGGTCTTCGTGAGCAAGCAAGTTGGATGCTCACCCACTTAGTTTCTTTTGTTGAGCTTTCATACATTTATAGCTCTAGTGCATCCGTTGCATGGCAATCCCTACTCACTCACATTGATATCTATTGATGGGCATCTCCATAGCCCATTAATACGCCTAGTTGATGTGAGACCATCTTCGTCTTTTTTTGTCTTCTCCACAACCACCATTCTATTCCACCTATAGTCTTATGTCCATGGCTCACGCTCATGTATTGCGTGAAAGTTGAAAAAGTTTGAGAATACTGAAGTATGAAACAATTGCTTGGCTTGTCATCGGGGTTGTGCATGATTTGAAGATTTTGTGTGAAGAAGACGGAGCATAGCCAAACTATATGATTTTGTAGGGATGAACTTTCCTTGGCCATGTTATTTTGAGAAGACATGATTACTTTTTAGTATGCTTGAAGTATTATTATTTTTATGTCCATATTAAACTTTTGTCTTGAATCTTTTGGATCTGAACATTCATGCCACAATAAAGAAAATTACATTGATAATTATGTTAGGTAGCATTCCACATAAAAATTCTGTTTTTATCATTTACCTACACGAGGACGAGCAGGAATTAAGCTTGGGGATGCTTGATACGTCTCCAACGTATCTATAATTTTGATTGTTCCATGCTAATATATTATCTATTTTGGATGTTTAATGGGCTTTAATATGCTCTTTCATATTATTTTTGGGACTAACCTATTAACCGGAGGCCCAGTGCCAATTTATGTTTTTTTGCCTATTTTAGAGTTTCGCAGAAAATGAATACCAAACGGAATCCAAACGGAATGAAACCTTCGCGATGATCTCTCTTGGACCGAAAGCAATCCAGAAGACTTGGAGTTGAAGTCTGGGACTCTACGAGGCGGCCACGAGGTAGGAGGGCGCGCCCCCACCCTCGTGGACCCCTCGTAGCTCCACCGACGTACTTCATTCGCCTATACATACTCTTATACCCTAGATCGATCAGAGAGAGCCACGAAACCACTTTTCCACCGTTGCAACCTTGTGTACCTGTGAGATCCCATCTTGGGGCCTTTTCCGGCGATCTGCCAGAGGGGGAACCGATCACGGAGGGCTTCTACATCAACACCATTGCCTCTCTGATGAAGCGTGAGTAGTTTACCATAGACCTTCGGGTCCATAGTTATTATCTAGATGGCTTCTTATCTATCTTTGATTCTCAATACCAAGTTCTCCTCGATGTTCTTGGAGATCTATTCAATGTAATACTCTTTTGCGGTGTGTTTGCCGAGATCCGATGAATTGTGGATTTATGAACAAGATTATCTATGAATATTATTTGGTTCTTCTCTGAATTCTTATATGCATGATTAGATATCTTTGCAAGTCTCTTCGAATTATCAGTTTAGTTCGGCCTACTAGATTGATCTTTCTTGCAATGGGAGAAGTGCTTAGCTTTGGGTTCAATCTTGGTGTCCTTTCCCAGTGACAGTAGGGGAAGCAAGGCATGTATTGTATTGTTGCCATCGAGGATAAAAAGATGGGGTTTATATCATATTGCTTGAGCTTATCCCTCTACATCATGTCATCTTGCTTAATGTGTTACTCTGTTCTTATGAACTTAATACTCTAGATGCATGGTGGATAGCGGACGACGTGTGGAGTAATAGTAGTAGATGTAGAATCGTTTTGGTCTACTTGACACGGGCGTGATGCCTATATTCATGATCATTGCCTTAGATATCTTCATAACTATGCGCTTTCCTATCAATTGCTCGGCAGTAATTTGTTCACCCACCGTAATACATGCTATCTTGAGAGAAGCCACTAGTGAAACCTATGGCCCCCGCGTCTCTTTCTTATTATATTGCATCTCTTTTATTTACATCGCATCTCGTTTAGTATTTTGCAATCTTTTCTTTCCAATCTATACAACAAAAATACCAAAAATATGTACTTTACTATCTTTATTAGATCTCACTTTTGCGAGTGACCGTGAAGGGATTGACAACCCCTTTATCGCGTTGGTTGCAAGGTTCTTGATTGTTTGTGCAGATACTAGGTGACTTGTGCATTGTCTCCTACTGTATTGATACCTTGGTTCTCAAAAACTGAGGGAAATACTTACTCTACTTTGCTGCATCACCCTTTCCTCTTCAAGGGAAAACCAACGCATGCTCAAGAGGTAGCAGCCACATGTCAGTTACGCAACTGCATCTGCAGTTAAGTCGCTGAAGCTCAGTCCGCTGGAGAATAAGCTTCTGTTCGGCTCAGCCAGACACAGGTGGGTAGATTCGGTTAATTAATTATACCTCCAGCGCACCCCTTTTTAGTTGAAGAATGTATGAAATGTAATGAAATTCGACATGTTTATATGAAATCCGGCCGTGTATGAATGAATTTAGTTCGATTAGCTCAAATTCTTGTATCACTGGCATTGGATGAACATGCAAAACAATACGTACTAGGTTTATTCCCAGGGTGATCACCTCGTTTAAAGCAGTTTCACGTGTACTCCATCCGGTCCTTTTTAGTCTGCATACAAGTTTTGTGTGCAGTCAAAGTATCTGTACTTTGACCAATCTTTTAGAAAAAAGTATGAACATTCACAATGTAAAATCAACTGACTTGAAAGAAATCTAATATGCGAAGTAAAAAGGAACAGAGGAAGTACAAAGTGTTTGAGCTGCTTTTTAGCGTTCCTGTACATTGAAATCAAACACACACGCCTGGCAATTCATAGAGAACATTCAAAACAATCAATGATTATGCATCTCAACGATTCACATGTCTGAGCCAATATTTACTTCACAAGTAAAGAATAAAGAAAAATCGATCGATGCTGCTGACAGCAAAGGGCGTCCCATTCGAAAATATCAAACGCATGTCTTCTTGCTAACATCAATGAGCAAAATTTGACAAGGTTGTCCCATTCCAAAAATGTCAAATGTGTGTTGTTTTGCGTACATCAATGAGCAAACTTTGACAAGGTTTTCCCATTCCAAAATATCAAATTCCTACGATTGTGGAATGGGCAGGGTTTGCCGTCAGTTCGAACATTGACATGGCACCTCGTGCAAAAAAAACAGCTGTTCTTTTTGTGCAGTTCCACCAAAATCAACAAAATCCGCGCGTAGCTTGTATGATTTCGCCTTTATATGTTGCAACGCCTTGAGCATACCAGCACCTCCTTTCTTGTGGTGGAAATAAATGATTCGATGTATTCATGAACATTTTGTGCAGTTCCCATTGAAATCAAGCTGAGCGCCCCTGTTTTCACAAATACAAAAAAAGTGATTAGTATAAAGCAAACTGTACTATGAATTGACAGTTTAAACAGGCACCTGCATGGTCCATGTAGAGCACACTTTAAAAAAATGGAACTCACCGGAAAGAATCCTAGAACAACATTGTACTTGCGCATCACAGCATAAAAGATGGAGATATGTCAGTCCTTCTGAGCTGAAGTTAGTTTGGTTTTGTGGGGAGTAATGTAACCATCCTTCAACTGCTCCTTTTGATGAGAAGATAGACGGGGCTTCTTCATCCTGGCATAATCGGAACTAGTCACTTCACGTACTCCATATTCTTCTTCAGAGGAGGATGATCCTGTTGTGCAAAGACAAGAGGACAACTAAATGCTAGCATCCCTGTTTGCTCAAAAAAAGGGAAGGAAATATTTAAAACAACACAGATGAAGCACTTCTCAAGGACAATACCACTTTCTCATGACAGTATGTAAATAGTAGCACAACACCAATAGATATGACAAAGCTCAATCATATGGATGAAATCCGTGGGCGAGTACCAACCTTTCTCAGGAGGCTTATTGTGTAGAGCGTACAGATCAAGCACTTCTCCGGAACCATCTGTTGTTATCTACTGTGGTTGCCATGCTTACTATACTCCTCGATTAGTTTAATGTTTCCAACATCTTCTTGTGTAGTTCCACTAAAATATATGGTATCTTCAAAGAAGATCCATGTTTGCACAAGTAGAGATAATTACATATTACATTAAGAGTGGCATCAAATCAGTGGCAAAACAATTGCTCGTTCCAGCCATAGCTGTAAATTAAGATGCAAAACTATATCATTACTTGTGTCAATCATAGTTTTCATTACAGCACCGGGAGTTTTTTTTTGTTTTTCTTCTGCTTGTTCTTCCCCTTCATCACTTGGTTCAATAACAGACAAGATTCGCCTTCAATGTAAAAGTTGGCATGTCAATTAGGGAGCACAAGTATATCACTAAACAACGACATTAATTTTCTGATGAAAGTGGCAAAATACAGGCCAAAAGTTGTGAAATATCCTTATCTTACCTCAATGGGATATTATGGTGCACATAAAGATTGGAAGTATTGTCTCCATTTGTGCAGTTCACTAAAATCAAGCAACATTATCGTACAAGTAGCACAACATATGAAAGCACACTGCACAATCATGTGGAAGAAGGCTAGTACTGACCTCTCATGACACGGAATTCAAACAACTCACAAGAATAAGATCTGAACCAAATTTGCCAACACGGATAGGAAGTAAGATCTCCTCTTGTGCAGTTCCACTAAGATCAAGTAATCAAGCAACATTGTCGGTGTGACATTTTGGTTGAACTGCCAAAACACTCTTAAAACAAAAGTGTTTTGTGCAGTGCAACAAAAGGTCACAATAGCAACGAGGTGAAGTAGATAACCCTTTTTACACAGAGGTGCAAAGGAAACAACTAGTGGTCAATAACGGTGGATGACACAGAAGCCAACAAAAGAAGCATATAACTTATCTAAATGGGAAAGAAAGCAAGACAGTAACATTTCTCAAACGGTGGCATTGATTCATATTAACAGAGAGATTATATTAACAATAAAATTCGTTAAACATGTAATTTGCTTTTAACTGTGGCATTGCATTAATTTTCCAGCGGCATTATTAGAGTGTGTTTGTTTACAGGGACTTTTTGGTGTAGGGACTAAAAAAAGTCCCTTTTAGTCCCATCTAAACCAAACAGGAGGGACTTTTAGGGACTAAAAGCGGGCATTTGGGACTAAAGAAAGAAGACCCCGAGGGAGAGTGTTTTGGGACTTTTTCCAACAGTTTCCCCTGCCCCGCATCGCACCTTATCTCTATTAGTTCATTACTAGGGGTAACATGGTCTTTTAGCATGTCATTTAATAACCTCTAGTCCATATTTAGTCCCTGGAACCAAGCAGGTAGGGACTAGGGACTTTTTAGTTGGGACTAAAAAAAGTCCTAGGACTTTTTAACCAAACAGGGCCTTAGATTAACAACAGCTAAAGAGTTGCACGGGACAGTGGACGCACCAGCACCATGTGCATCTACGGATGTATGAAGGGGTGATGCACAGTCTGTTGCAACAAAGAACAAACAACCAAGGAGCATATTTGTGTTGGTCCCAGTTTTGTTATCTTTAGACACCTTTCCCTATGTGAGCGCAGCAAATCTAGTCCTCCTCAAACTCTACAGCCTTATCCCCCAAAACAAAAAGATCAGTTCGTTACAGATGTGCGTACTTCGTTTGTCATTGTTTTCCCTTTTCGGCCAACGTAGGTGCTGCATAACCAGTCTGTACTTGTACTTTCCCCCATTCCTTTCCTCTTTGAACCACGTCCTAGATTCATGCTATATAACTTTCCCCACTACTTTCCCCCTTCCTCTTTCAACCACATCCGAGATTCATGTATACAACTTTCCCCACTACTTTCCCCTTCCTTTCCTTTTTGAACCACGTCCTAGATTCATGCTATACAACTTTCCCCACTACTTCCCCCCTTCCTTTCCTCTTTGAACCACGTCCTAGATTCATGCTATACAACTTTCCCCACTACTTTCCTATTTGATCCAACACCTAGATTCCAGTGCATAAGCGGAAAAAGCCCACATGCAGCTAGAGCAATGCATGTGGAATAAGTAAATTATACCTTAAGGTTCTTGGGGTGTGGTTCGGTGCGCGACCGGAGGCCGTTCTGCCAACACTATGTACGGCAGCGAGGAAGAAGGGGTCGGAGGCCCTCCCGCGCTGCCGCTAGGTGAAAGAGAAGAGCTGCACCGGTAGTGGATTCCCTCCCTCGCCGACGGCGATAGCGTTAAGCCTCCTTCCCTTCCTGGCAGACGGATCCTGCCGGCTCTTTGACCAGTAGTGAGGGGAGAGAGAGAGGCCAATGAAGTCTTGTTTAGATCTGGAGAGGGTGAGAGAGTGTGATGAGAGCAACTACAAGCGCTGAGGCTCCAGCCTGTATATATATAGTGGCGAGAGAGTGTGAAGTGTGCAAACAATAGAAAACAAGCGCTGAGGCCGAGATCGTATAGCTCCGTATCCATCCATTTTGACCAGTCAAAGAATCCTCCTAGCACCACCCCAGATCACTTTCTCTCTCTATCATGTGGGGATACCTGTCATTGGGTGGAAGAAAGAAGTCGAACAAAAACAAAATTATGCTCAAGTGTGGTTATCGAACCCGAGACCTCAAGTTTGATGAGCGAACAGGCTAACCAGCTACACCACCCTCACATTATGTTTAACGAGAGGAAAATAACCTTTTACACATTCCTGCATTCGTGTGACAAGCATGCCATGTTTTTTTTGCGTGTGAGTCATTGGGATTTAAATCATAATCGTGTCATGTGGCATTGGTGGTAAGGTCTTTTGGGATTTAAAGCAGTGTTGGTAGTACAGAAATAATGCAGCCTTAGTCACCTTACCTCTCTCCACATAGTACGTTGGGTCCCACCAGTCAGAGGGTGAAACAAACAAATTAATAAGAAAAATTAAAAGCACCAGCGGTGTATCTTACCTCACACATCTCGCTACTGCTCGTGAACACTGTCCAATTGATCCCTCTGTTCGCTCATGTACTATTTTAAGTGAATCCTTATTATAACATGCACATAATTTCGGGCACTTGAATTCGACCTAAGTCGGTGTGCCACCGTATCTCGTACTACTCCCTCCGTCTAGGTGTAATAAGTCACGTTAGAAGGTGCAGCGGGACAAAGGTGCAAGCAGATTGCAGGAGAAGGAGAAACTTGACTGGTCCTTCCTCCAATCAAAGCCTTGATTTTTGTCCCTAAACACAACAATTAATCACAACAACTAAAAGATGCCGTTTTAGCTACCATGCAGGGCCACGTATTAACTCGCATGCAGGCCGACTTTGATTTCTGGACTGATCAACGCGTAGTTGCGCTCCATGCATTGGGTTTCCGAGGGAGATAACAAGGCAGAGTAAGGAGCGTTTGGTTACATTGCAAGGCTAGTCATAGTGGTGAGTAATTTGGACTAGTAACATGCATATGTTACTAGTCCATGGTACTACCTTCATAGTGGGTACTAACAGATGGATGGTAACATGCAAGTCTTCATTAATTGAGATATAGACTCATTTTACCTCGGCGTGTGTGTGTGTGTGTGTGTGTTTAACAGCATGTGTGTGTGTTAGAGAGAGCGACACATCAACCTACTCCTACAAAGAGATGATGTGTAGTATACAATTTAGCCGCGAGAGTCGGTGCATCCTCTCGTTTCCGGGCGTCCGGTCGGGATAGGCGGACAGCTGCCACGCCCGCTCCTAACCAGCCTGGCCCACCCAATGCCCCTCCATCGCCCGCGCGCGCTTCCTGCCCGAAATGGTCAGCGCCGCTCCAAAGAATCGGTGCCGCATTGATGCCCGAGCAGAGCAGACGCGACCTCTCACTGACGCCTGCGTTGAAGGGACAAGCGGATTCAAGAGTGATGGTTGCTTCGTCCGTCCAACTTACTGCTGGGTCTATGTGATTTGACGGCTCATTGGTCATTATTACTGAGGTGGTACGACTGCTGGATGTCCCACACTTTCGGCAAAAGTAGGTACTACTAGATTACAATTTTCTCCATTCTTACAGCGGAGAAGTGCGAAAGCAGTGAAGAGACGTAGGCTCAGTGATTACATGGCCCATCTCACACTATCACCATATTTTCTGGACATCGTACTGTACTAGTATAGTACATACTGTAATTTCTCAAGGAGATAAATTTGTACAATGCTATGAAGCTTCCAGCTTCTGTTTCATGTATCTTGTGTCCAAGGTTGCCCGTTGCAACATTACATCAAATACAAAGGAGACTAACATGCATGCTATTGCATCTCAATTATTGACAGATCATAGCCCATATGTACTCCCTCTGTTCCAAAATAAGTGTCTCAACTTTATGCAAACTTTGGTACAAAGTTGTACTACTACTAAAGTTGACACTTATTTTGGAACAGAGACAGCTAAAGAAAAAAACCGATCCATGCAGTCCCTAGACCTTGAACCGTAAACCCAAACCAGGCTTTAATTTGCTGGCAACGTTGGAGCTTCTGAAGAAATGAATTTTGCAACCCTTTCACCATCGGATCATTTTGTGCAGTTTCACCAAAATCGAGATGAGCATCCCTGTGGCAAAGAAATTGAAGAAGCGTGATTAGAATAAGATTACTGGGACTAGTTGATGAGACATAAACTCATAACAAATACAGTACGTAGAAGCCAGTAGAGGTATGTGTGGGGCAAAGAAGTAGAGAAATATCCACATGGAGTGATGTGGGCAGTTGGAGCAGTGGTGCAAGCCGGCTGTAAAGGGAGTTGTACCTGAGGGATGTCGGGACGTAGCTCAACCTAGAGGAGGGCGGCGTGAAGGAAATATAAGCTAGAGGAAATAATAAAGTTGTTATTTATATTTCCTTATATCATGATAAATGTTTATTATTCATGCTAGAATTGTATTAACCGGAAACTTAGTACATGTGTGAATACATAGACAAACAGAGTGTCCCTAGTATGCCTCTACTAGACTAGCTCGTTAATCAAAGATGGTTAAGTTTCCTAACCATAGACATGTGTTGTCATTTGATGAACGGGGTCACATCATTAGAGAATGATGTGATGGACAAGACCCATCCATTAGCTTAGCACTAAGATCGTTTAGTTTATTGCTATTGCTTTCTTCATGACTTATACATGTTCCTATGACTATGAGATTATGCAACTCCCGAAGACCGGAGGAACACTTAGTGTGCTGTCAAACGTCACAACGTAACTGGGTGATTATAAAGATGCTCTACAGGTGTCTCTGATGGTGTTTGTTGAGTTGGCATAGATCGAGATTAGGATTTGTCACTCCGATTATCGGAGAGGTATCTCTAGGCCCTCTCGGTATGCACATCACTATAAGCCTTGCAAGCAATGTGACTAATGAGTTAGTTGCGGGATGATGCATAACGGAACGAGTAAGGAGACTTGTCAGTAACGGGATTGAACTAGGTATGATCATATCGATGATCGAATCTCAGGCAAGTAACATACCGATGACAAAGGGAACAACGTATGTTGTTATGCGGTTTGACCGATAAAGATCTTCGTAGAATATGTAGGAGGCAATATGAGCATCCAGGTTCCGCTATTGGTTATTGACCGGAGATGTGTCTTGGTCATGTCTACATAGTTCTCGAACCCGTAGGGTCCGCACGCTTAACGTTCGATGACGATTTGTATTATGAGTTTTTGTGATTTGATGACCGAAGGTTGTTTGGAGTCCCAAATGAGATCACGGACGTGACGAGGAGTCTCAAAATGGTCGAGACATAAAGATTCATATATTGGAAGGTTATATTCGGACACCAGAATGGTTCGGGTCGTATCGGATAAGTTTCAGAGTACCGGGGGTTACCGGACCCCCCCTCTCGGGAAGCTATTGGGCCTCATGGGCCTCGGTAGAGAAGAGAGAGGGCTGGCCAGGAGGTGGCGCCCCCCTTGCCCCAATTTGAATTGGACAATGGGAGGGGGCGGCGCCCCCTCCTTCCTTCTCTCCTCCTCCTCCTCCTTCCCCCTTCTCCTACTTGGACTAGGAAAGGGGGAAACCTACTCTTACTAGGAGTAGGAATCCCCCCTTGGGCGCGCCCCTTGCAGCCGGCCCTCCTCCTCCTCCCCTCCTTTATATACGGGGGAGGGGGGCACCCTGTAGACACAAAAGTTGATCTTTAGCCGTGTGCGATGCCCCCTCCACAGTTTTCCACCTCGGTCGTATTGTCGTAGTGCTTAGGCGAAGCCCTGCGTCGGTAACTTCATCATCACCGTCACCACGTCGTCATCCTGGCGAAACTCTCCCTCGACCCTAGCTGGATCTAGAGTTCGAGGGACGTCAGCGAGCTGAACGTGTGCAGATCGCGGAGGTGTCGTACATTCGGTACTTGATCGGTTGGATCGCGAAGACGTTCGACTACATCAACCGCGTTACTAAGCGCTTCCGCTTTTGGTCTACGAAGGTACGTGGACACACTCTCCCCGCTCGTTGCTATGCTTCTCCTAGATAGATCTTGCATGATCGTAGGATTTTTTTTGAAATACTACATTCCCCAACAGTGGCATCCGAGCGAGGTCTATGCGTAGATGTTATATGCACGAGTAGAACACAAAGAGTTGTGGGCGATAATAGTCATACTGCTTACCAGCATGTCATACTTTGATTCAGCGGTATTGTTGGATGAAGCAGCCAAGACCGACATTACATGAACGCGTTCATGAGACTGGTTCTACCTTCGTGCTTTGCACACCGGTGGCTAGTGGGCGTCTGTTTCTCCAACTTTAGTTCAATCGAGTGTGACTACGCCCGGTCCTTGTTGAAGGTTAAAACAGCAGACTTGACAAAAAATCATTGTCGTTTTGATGCATAGGTAAGAACGGTTCTTGCTAGAAGCCCGTAGCAGCCACGTAAAACTTGCAACAACAAAGTAGAGGACGTCTAACTTGTTTTTGTAGGGCTTGCTGTGATATGATATGGTCAAGACGTGATGATATATAAATTGTTGTATGAGATGATCATGTTTTGTAACAGTTATCGGCAACTGGCATGAGCCATATGGTTGTCGCTTTATTGTATGAAATGCAATCGCCATGTAATTGCTTTATTTTATCACTAAGCGGTAGCGATAGTCGTAGTAGCAATAGTTGGCAAGATGAAAACGATGCTTCGATGGAGATCAAGGTGTCAAGCCGGTGACGATGGAGATCATGACGGTGCTTTGGAGATGGAGATCGAAGGCACAAGATGATGATGGCCATATCATATCACTTATATTGATTGCATGTGATGTTTATCATTTATGCATCTTATTTTGCTTAGTACGGCGGTAGCATTATAAGATGATCTCTCACTAAATTTCAAGGTATAAGTGTTCTCCCTGAGTATGCACTGTTGCTACAGTTCGTCGTGCCGAGACACCACGTGATGATCAGGTGTGATAAGCTCTCTACGTTCACATACAACGGGTGCAAGCCAATTTTGCACACGCAGAATACTCGGGTTAAGCTTGATGAGCCTAGCATATGCAGATATGGCCTCGGAACACTGAGACCAAAAGGTCGAGCGTGAATCATATAGTAGATATGACATAGTGATGTTCACCATTGAAAACTACTCCATCTCACGTGATGATCGGACATGGTTTAGTTGATATGGATCACGTGATCACTTAGATGATTAGAGGGATGTCTATCTAAGTGGGAGTTCTAAGTAATATGATTAATTGAACTTTAATTTATCATGAACTTAGTACCTGATAGTATTTTGCATGTCTATGTTGTTGTGGTAAATGGCCCGTGCTACTGTTCCATTGAATTTTAATGCGTTCCTAGAGAAAGCTAAGTTGAAAGATGATGGTATCAACTACACGAACTGGGTCAGTAACTTGAGGATTATCCTCATTGCCGCACAGAAGAATTACATCCTGGTAGCACCGCTAGGTGCCAAACTTGCTGCAGGAGCAGCTCCAGATGTTATGAACTTCTGGCAGAGTAAAGCTGATGACTACTCGATAGTTTAGTGTGCCATGCTTTACGGCTTAGAACCGGGACTTCAACGACGTTTTCAACGTCATGGAGCATATGAGATGTTCCAAGAGTTGAAGTTAATATTTCAAGCAAATTCCCGGATTGAGAGATATGAAGTCTCCAATAAGTTCTATAGCTGCAAAATGGAGGAGAATAGTTCTGTCACTGAGCATATACTCAGAATGTCTGGGTACCACAATCACTTGACTCAGCTAGGAGTTAATCTTCCATTTGCTAGTGTCATTGACAGAGTTCTTCAATCACTGCCACCAAGCTACAAAAGCTTCATGATGAACTATAATATACAAGGGATGGATAAGACAATTCCCGAGCTCTTCACGATGCTAAAGGCTGCGGAGGTAGAAATCAAGAAGGAGCATCAAGTGTCGATGGTCAACAAGACCACTAGTTTCAAGAAAAGGGCAAAGGGAAGAAGGGGAACTTCAAGAAGAACGGCAAGCAAGTTGCTGCTCAAGTGAAGAAACCCAAGTCTGGACCTAAGCCTGAGACTGAGTGCTTCTACTGCAAAGGGACTGGTCACTGGAAGCGGAACTGCCCCGAGTATTTGGCGGATAAGAAGGATGGCAAAGTGAAAGGTATATTTGATATACATGTTATGTGTACCTTACTAATGCTCATAGTAGCGCCTGGGTATTTGATACTGGTTCTGTTACTCATATTTGCAAATCGAAACAGGGGCTACGGATTAAGCGAAGATTGGCTAAGGACGAGGTGACGATGCGCGTGGGAAATGGTTCCAAAGTCAATGTGATCGCCGTCAGCACGCTACCTCTACATCTACCTTTGGGATTAGTTTTAGACCTGAATAATTGTTATTTGGTGCCAGCGTTAAGCATGAACATTATATCTGGATCTTGTTTGATGCGAGACGGTTATTCATTTAAATCAGAGAATAATGGTTGTTCTATTTATATGAGTAATATCTTTTATGGTCATGCACCCTTGATGAGTGGTCTATTTTTATTGAATCTCAATAGTAGTGATACACATATTCATAGTATTGAAGCCAAAAGATATAAGTTTAATAATGATAGTGCAACTTATTTGTGGCACTGCCGTTTGGGTCATATTGATGTAAAGCGCATGAAGAAACTCCATGTTGATGGGCTTTTGGAATCACTTGATTATGCATCACTTGATTCTTGCGAACCATGCCTCATGGGCAAGATGACTAAGACTCCGTTATCCGGAACAATGGAGCGAGCAAAAGACTTGATGGAAATAATACATACTGATGTATGCGGTCCGATGAGTGTTGATTTTCGCCGCGGGTATCATTATTTTCTGACCTTCACAGATGATTTGAACAGATATGGGTATATCTACTTGATGAAACATAAGTCTGAAACATTTGAAAAGTTAAAGGAATTTCAGAGTGAAGTAGAAAAACATCATAACAATAAAATAAAGTTTCTATGATCTGATCGTGGAGGTGAATATTTGAGTTACGAGTTTGGTCTTCATTTGAAACAATGCGGAATAGTTTCGCAACTCACCCCACCTGGAACACCACAGCATAATGGTGTGTCCGAACGTTGTAACCGCACTTTATTAGATATGGTGCGATCTATGATGTCTCTTTCTGATTTACCGCTATCGTTTTGGTGTTATGCTTTAGAGACAACTGCATTCACGTAAATAGGGCACCATCTAAATCCGTTGAAACGACACCATATGAACTGTGGTTTGGCAAGAAACCCAAGTTGTCGTTTCTTAAAGTTTGGGGCTGCGATGCTTATGTGAAAAAGCTTCAAACTGATAAGCTCGAACCCAAATCGGAGAAATGTGTCTTCATAGGATACCCAAATGAGACTGTTCGGTACACCTTCTATCATAGATCCGAAGGCAAGATATTCGTTGCTAAGAATGGATCCTTTCTAGAGAAGGAGTTTCTCTCAAAAGAAGTGAGTGGGAGGAAAGTAGAACTTGATGAGGTAACTGTACCTGCTCCCTTATTGGAAAGTAGTTCATCACAGAAATCAGTTCGAGTGATTCCTACACCAATTAGTGAGGAAGCTAATGATGATGATCATGAAACTTCTGATCAAGTTACTACCAAACCTCGTAGGTCAACCGGAGTAAGATCCACACCAGAGTGGTATGGTAATCATGTTCTGGAAGTCATGTTACTTGACCATGACGAACCTACGAACTATGAGGAAGCGATGATGAGCCCAGATTCCACGAAATGGCTTGAGGCCATGAAATCTGAGATGGGATCCATGTATGAGAACAAAGTGTGGACTTTGGTTGACTTGCCCGATGATCGGAAAGCCATAGAGAATAAATGGATCTTCAAGAAGAAGACTGACGCTGACGGTAATGTTACTGTCTACAAACCTCGACTTGTTGCGAAAGGTTTTCGACAAGTTCAAGGAGTTGACTACCATGAGACCTTCTCACCCGTAGCGATGCTTAAGTCTGTCCGAATCATGTTAGTGATTGCCGCATTTTATGATTAAGAAATTTGGCAAATGGATGTCAAAACTGCATTCCTTAATGGATATCTTAATGAAGAGTTGTATATGATGCAACTAGAAGGTTTTGTCGTTCAAAAAGGTGCTAACAAAGTGTGCAAGCTCCATCGATCCATTTATGGACTGGTGCAAGCATCTCGGAGTTGGAATATACGCTTTGATAGTGTTATCAAAGCATATGGTTTTATAAAGACTTTTGGAGAAGCCTGTATTTACAAGAAAGTGAGTGGGAGCTCTATAGCATTTCTGATATTATATGTAGATGGCATATTGTTGATCGGAAATGATACTAAATTTCTGGATAGCATAAAAGGATACTTGAATAAGAATTTTTCAATGAAAGACCTCGGTGAAGCTGCATATATATTGGGCATCAAGATCTATAGAGATAGATCAAGATGCTTAATTGGACTTTCACAAAGCACATACATTGTAATGTTTTGAAGAAGTTCAAAATGGATCAAGCAAAGAAAGGGTTCTTGCCTGTGTTACAAGGTGTGAAGTTAAGTCAGACTCAATGCCCGACCACTACAGAAGATAGAGAGAAAATGAAAGTCATTCCCTATGCGTCATCCATAGGTTCTATCATGTATGCAATGTTGTGTACCAGACCTGATGTGTGCCTTGCTATTAGTTTAGCAGGGAGGTACCAAAGTAATCCAGGAGTGGATCACTGGACAGTGGTCAAGAACATCCTGAAATACCTGAAAAGGACTAAGGATCTGTTTCTCGTTTATGGAGGTGACAAAGAGCTCATCGTAAATGGTAATGTTGATGCAAGCTTTGACACTGATCCGGATGACTCCAAGTCACAAACCGGATACGTATTTATATTAAATGGAGGAGCTGTAAGTTGGTGCAGTTCCAAGCAGAGCGTCGTGGCAGGATCTACGTCTGAAGCGGAGTACATAGCTGCTTCGGAAGCAGCAAATGACGGAGTCTGCATGAAGGACTTCATATCCGATCTAGGTGTCATACCTAGTGCATCGGGTCCAATGAAAATCTTTTGTGACAATACTGGTGCAATTGCCTTGGCAAAGGAATCCAGATTTCACAAGAGAACTAAGCACGTCAAGAGACGCTTCAATTCCATCCGCGATCAAGTCAAGGAGGGAGACATAGAGATTTGCAAGACACATACGGATCTGAATGTTGCAGACCCATTGACTAAGCCTCTCTCACGAGCAAAACATGATCAGCACCAAGACTCCATGGGTGTTAGAATCATTACTATGTAATCCAGATTATTGACTCTAGTGCAAGTGGGAGATTGAAGGAAATATGCCCTAGAGGCAATAATAAAGTTGTTATTTATATTTCCTTATATCATGATAAATGTTTATAATTCATGCTAGAATTGTATTAACCTGAAACTTAGTACATGTGTAAATACATAGACAAACAGAGTGTCCCTAGTATGCCTCTACTAGACTAGCTCATTAATCAAAGATGGTTAAGTTTCCTAACCATAGACATGTGTTGTCATTTGATGAACGGGATCACATCATCAGAGAATGATGTGATGGACAAGACCCATCTGTTAGCTTAGTACTATGATCGTTTAGTTTATTGCTATTGCTTTCTTCATGACTTATACATGTTCCTATGACTATGAGATTATGCAACTCCCGAATACCAGAGTTACACTTAGTGTGCTATCAAACGTCACAACGTAAATGGGTGATTATAAAGATGCTCTACAGGTGTCTCCGATGGTGTTTGTTTAGTTGGCATAGATCAAGATTAGGATTTGTCACTCCGATTGTCGGAGAGGTATCTTTGGGCCCTCTCGGTAATGCACATCACTATAAGCCTGGCAAGCAATGTGACTAATGAGTTAGTTGCGGGATGATGCATTACGGAATGAGTAAAGAGACTTGCCAGTAACGAGATTGAACTAGGTATGATGATACCGACGATCGAATCTCGGGCAAGTAACATACCGATGACAAAGGGAACAACGTATGTTGTTGTGCGGTTTGACCGATAAAGATCTTCGTAGAATATGTAGGAGGCAATATGAGCATCCAGGTTCCGCTATTGGTTATTGACCGGAGATGTGTCTCGGTCATGTCTACATAGTTCTCGAACCCGTAGGGTCCACACGCTTAACGTTCGATGACGATTTGTATTATGAGTTTTTGCGATTTGATGACCGAAGGTTGTTCGCAGTCCCGGATGAGATCACGGACGTGACGAGGAGTCTCGAAATGGTTGAGACATAAGATTCATATATTGGAAGGTTATATTTGGACAGCGGAATGGTTCGGGTCGTATCGGATAAGTTTCAGAGTACCGGGGGTTACTAGAACCCCCCAAGAAGCTATTGGGCCTCATGGGCCTTAGTGGAGAAGAGGAGGGCTGGCCAGGAGGTGGTGCACGCCCCCCTTGCCCCAATCCGAATTGGACAAGGGGAGGGGGCAGCACCCCCATCCTTCCTTCTCTCCTCCTCCTCCTTCCCCCTTCTCCTACTTGGACTAGGAAAGGGGGAAACCTACTCCTACTAGGAGTAGGAATCCCCCCCTTGGGCGCGCCCCTTGTGGCCGGCCCTCCTCCTCCTCCCCTCCTTTATATACGGGGGAGGGGGGCACCCCATAGACACACAAGTTGATATTTAGCCGTGTGCGGTGCCCCCCTCCACAGTTTTCCACCTCGGTCATATTGTCGTAGTGCTTAGGCGAAGCCCTCCATCGGTAACTTCATCATCACCGTCACCTTCCGCTTTCGGTCTATGAGGGTACGTGGACACACTCTCCCCGCTCGTTGCTATGCTTCTCCTAGATAGATCTTGCATGATCGTAGGATTTTTTTTGAAATACTACATTCCCCAACACGGCGGGAGGAGGCAACTGCCCACATCGCGGCAGTGAGCAAGGGACGAAGGCAACCTCACCGCCTTTGTGAGAGAGAACGGCGGGGACACCTGATCGGGACGTGTCGATAGTGGGTTTTTGCCGTCGGCGACGGCGACCGCATCTACACTAAGCATCCACCCCTTCCCCCGGCGGACGTGATCCACCGGGATGTTAGAGATGTGGCCACTGTCGTTTTGTGCGAGAGAGTGTGAAGAGAGCAACCCCAGCAAGCAACTGTGTAGGCTTGTCCTCGCTATGTATATAGTGGAGCGGTTTCCTTTTCTCTCCATATGAACCTATTTATATTGCGTACGTGCCACTGAAGAAAAAAAGCTTTATTTATAAATGACGCGGCACCGTTCATGTGTGGTTCCTGACCCTCCATTATTTATAAGTGAGTAACTACTACTCGACGCGTCAAATTATCACGTGGGCTGCATCATCTTACAGAAATGAGCTCCACCGTGTCACGTGTGTGGTTGGGGAAGATGCAAAAGACGCAATGAGTGCTACTAGTACACTACGTGTGTGGGTGCATGCACCTCTTCTCTTCGAGCATGGTTATTAAAAGTATAGCCCACTACTGTACTACCACATGGTTATTATATATGGGCAAAGAGTATAGGCAGTAATAATGACTAATAAGCCGTGAAATCACGAGGCCCACCTTTCTCTATGTTTGACCGAGGAAGCAGCCATCATTTCACTCCTTGTTGAATATCCATCCACTGCTACCTCCGCGAATAAATAAAAATCCGCTTCTACCTCCGTAGCATGGTTAATAATATAGCCATGTCAATCACGACGTAGAAATATCATTCACTGATACAATAGGGCTGGATCTAAGGCTGGTGATTTTTTTACTTTGTCTCTATCTCTTTTTGTCTCATTTACTCATTTTACATAGGAGCACGTGTAGAGGATGGCTATTCCTTTTGATGGGACTTCTTCATGGGGTTTAAGACTAAGCAGCTCCGAATTATGCCCGTTGCCCACCACTCTGAATCGTGCCATCTAACATAGGGAGTAGTCCCATTGCAACAATGAGGTCCACTAGGTCTAGCACGTCCTGTAAGAAGAGACTGTCACGCAAAACATACATCTTGTTGCCTTCTTCCTCGTAGAGTACGTACCATTGGTATGTACTACTAGTACTACTACTACTCGTTCTCCTATAAACCTTGCGCTTGGCATCTTCAAAATATTAACCTTGCGATTGGCTCTTCGCCTCTTCGGGAAGTCAAGCAATAATGGTACTGCAGTATATATCGTTCTGGCTATATGAGAACGAATGAATTGCTGCAAGTCCACCACGTGGGCGAGGGTCGAGGGGCGAGGGAGAGTGCGTACTATTACGTCCGTTTCAGTACTGACTACATACAGAGCAAAATGAGTGAATCTACACTCTAAAATACATCCTTATACATCAGTGTTTGGAGTATATACTAGTAGTTCATATTGAAATCTAGTAAAGGACATATATTCCAAACAATATGATAATCTCTCTAACCAAGGTAGGGACGATGAGTAAATGGAGGGAGTAGTAAAATGTTCTCCTCGTCCTACGAGCCACCGCGCGCATGGGCGAGGGAGCAGGCGTAAGGCGTAGTAAGCAAGATTCACCTCGTCATGCGAGCCACCGCGCCCGTGGGCGGGGGAGACGGTGTACTAAGCAAGCTTCTACTCGTTCTGCGAGTTGATGTGACACATCAAAAGTAATACGCACAAAGCATCTCGAGTGTATAGAGCATTGCCTCAAAGGTAGGCCCCAGATGGTTTGCCTCTTTTTTAACATAACGCGTCAAGTCGCAATTTGTTTGTTCACCCGTGGTAGATGATCCTCCATCAAGTGGACAACTGATACGTCTCCAACGTATCTATAATGTTTGATTGTTCCATGCTGTTATATTATCAATCTTGGATGTTTTATAATCATTTTATAGCCATTTTATATCATTTTTGGTACTAACCTATTGACATAGTGCCAAGTGCCAGTTGCTATTTTTTCCATGTTTTTACATCGTAGAAAATCAATACCAGACGGAGTCCAAATGCCACGAAACTCTATGATGATTTTTTTATGGGCCAGAAGGAACACAACGGGCCCTGACTGCGCCTAGGGGGTGCCCTGAGGGAGGCACAACCCACCCGGGCGCGCCAGGAGGCCCAGGCGCGCCTTGGTGGGTTGTGCCCACCTCGGGTGCCCCCCGGACTGCCTCTTTGCTCTATAAAGACCCCAATATTCCAGAAACCCTAGGGGAGTCGACGAAATATTCTTCCAGCCGCCGCATAGTCCAGAACCACCAGACCGAATCTAGACACCATCTCGGATGGGGTTCACCACCTCCATTGGTGTCTCTCCAATGATGCGTGAGTAGTTCTATGTACACCTTCGGGTTCGTAGTTAGTAGCTAGATGGCTTCCTCTCTCTCTCTCTCTTTCTCTCTCTCTCTGAATTCTCAATACAATGGTCTCTTGGAGATCCATATGATGTAACTCTTTTGCGGTGTGTTTGTTGGGATCTGATAAACTTCGAGTTTGTGATCAGTTATATCTTTTTATATCCATGAAAGTTATTTGAGTTTCTTTGATCTCTTATATGCATGATTGCTTGTAGCCTCGTATTTCTTCTCTGATATTTGGGTTTTGTTTGGCCAACTTGATCTATTTATCTTGCAATGGGAAGAGGTGCCCGGTAGTGGGTTCGATCTTACGGTGCTTGATCCCAGTGACAAAAAGGGAAACGACACATATGTATCGTTGCTACTAAGGATAAAATTATGGATTCTATCTCTACATAGATAGATCTTGTTTACATCATGTCACCGTTCTTATTGCATTACTCCGTTTTTCCATGAACTTAATACACTAGATGCATTTTGGATAGTGGTCGATGTGTGGAGTAACAGTAGTAGATGCAGGCAGGAGTCGGTCTACTAATCTTGGACGTGATGCGTATATAATGATCATTGCCTGGATATCATCATGAGTATTTGAAGTTCTATCAATTTCCCAACAGTAATTTGTTCACCCACCGTTTGCTATTTTTCTCGAGAGAAGCCACTAGTGAAACATACGGCCCCCGGGTCTTATTTCTCATTTATTTGTCTTTGCGATCTACTTTTTCCTTGCATTTATTTTCAGATCTACTAAACCAAAAATACAAAAATACCTTGCTGCATTTTATTTCTATTTATTTTATTTGGCGTTTGATCTATCAAATTATTACAACTTATTCCCGTCCGCACGCCGTTTATGGCGCCGTTACCCGAAAGGGATTGACAACCCCTTTAACACGTCGGGTTGCGAGGTGTTGTTATTTGTGTGCAGGGGCTGTTTACGTTGTGTTGCTTGGTTCTCCTGCTGGTTCGATAACCTTGGTTTCATATCTGAGGGAAATACCTACCGCCGCTGTGCTACATCATCCCTTCCTCTTTGGGAAAATACCGACGTAGCTTCAAGCGACATCAACAACTAGTACACGTGTCAAATTACCACGTGGGCTGCCTTTTCATACAGAAATGAGCTCCACCGTGTACCCGCGCGGGTGATGTTGGGAACCTCTTCTCTTTGTGCACGTCCCCCACCTACGTGGGTGTGTGTGAGAGAGATACAAACCTAGACAGATGGCATGTGCGTTCGTGAGTGTTTTTTTGTTTGGGGGGGGTGATTTCGTGAATGTATTTGTGGGAATATGTGTCGATGACATCTCAAACAAAAATTTGACACATGCAATGTGTGTGAAATAGAGGCCTATCGATATCATATATAGAGGGGGCGATCCACGAGAAGAGAGGGAGGGGTCATATATATCGATAGAGTCAAAGCGAGGATCAAGTGGGTGGGTGCGAGATCGATGAAGAGAGCCATCGAGATTGTGTGTGTGCAAGTCAAAGATATAGGGCGACTGACCTAGCAGAACGTCAGAGGGCATAGGGCAAGTTTGTGTGTGGCAGGGAGACATGACTAGAGCGCTCGATGTATCTGTGTGTGTGGGGGAGGAGGGGGGAGGCAGAGGCCTAACTAGAGAGGTAGAACGACTCGTATATGTGTTGAGAAGGAGAGACCCAGCTATGTCTTGAGGGAGATCAGTCGACATCCATACATAACTAAAGGACGAAAAATTGGTTGGGACAGAGAGAGAGAGAGAGAGAGGAGAGAGAGAGGGAGGGAGAGGGGTAGAGTGCTGGATGGGTGATGGAGTTGCTTCTCGAAGATGGTGGGAGAGGCCTACTAGACAAACTGAGGGTAGAACTGCAATATTATCAATAAGAGTGGGGATGTGTTTCTGTGTGTGCCTGCGCGTGATAGATGTGTCGGGATGCATGCATGGATGATGAAGGGGAACCATGTGTTTGGTAAGCAAACCTAACTAGATCGGTAGATCAATTGTTGTTTTTCGGAGGAAGGGAGAGACATAACTAATGAGGTAGATCGATCGACGCGTGGGGAAAACGAGATATAAGGACCTAGCTAGCTATATGTATAGCGGGAGACCAATCGGTGTACATCCATTTGTTAGAGGCAAATAAGGCCCAGCGAGACGGATAGACAGAGAGAATGGAGCTAGGAGGTGGTGCGAGAGGCCGACCTACTAGTTAGATAGGGGGAGGAGTGTGAGATTGTGAGATCAATGAAAAGAGGGGCAAGAGTTTACACATGTGTGGGACCGTATGAGATACACGAGGCATGGACATAGAAAGGAGGAGATGGAAGGTGCATCTGTATGTTGTAGGCAGACATCGCTCGAGAGGTTTATCGATCGGTGTGTGTCGGAAAGGAGTTGTGGAGACTATGGGAGAACGACCTAAAGAAAAAAATGAATGTGCGCGATGGATAGAATGCTGAGGGAGGGGGAGGGCGTGTGCATGCACGAGAGAAAGTTAGTGCTAGCTACAAAGGTTAGAGGATTGTGTGGGTGTAAGAGACTAACAAAGATGATAATTTTATATGAAAGTGGATTCATATATTTGAATAGGAGATCATAGTGTTATAAATATATGCATGCATGAATATAGTGGTGATACGTGTGCTGTGGTTTTGCACATGTTATACCATAACGTGATAATGCATGGCGTTTGCAACTCATAGCTAAATGTCGAACAATCTAAACCATACTATACATCGAACAATCTCACATTTTATTTGAATTTGTGATAATGTGTGGCGTTTGCAGCTTACAACTAAATATCGAGCAATCTAAACAATACTATATATCGAACAATCTCACATGTTATTTGAATTTGTGGTAATGTGTGGCGTTTGCAACTCACATCTAAATACTTGTAGGAGTAGGGGCGGGGCACCATACATTATGTGATAAACACATTATACATATGAGACACGGTTTAGATTATGAAGATCTAGCTAGAGCTTGAAATGTACTGTGATTTCAAATTAACATAAAGTGGATTCAAAAAATCGAGTTCGAGTTCATATAGTTCAAATAGTTCATATCTAACTCGACAGTAATCATGTCGTGTGCTGTGAAGATAATACACAAACGATGCTTTAAATTGAAAAATATGATGATTGTAGATCTTATTAAAATAGAGAAACGAATTCAAATGGTTTGACTTCACAATAATCATTATTGTAGATCTTATTCAAATAAAGAAACGAATTCAAATTTAGTTCATATTGAAGTGGTAGTATATACGTTTGGAATGCACTAAAACGTTCATTTGAGTACCAGGTTGCATGCATTATACACGTAGCGAAATATTTTAATTGAACATAACATGAATTCAAAGTTTTGAATCACATTTGTAGTGCAAATTGATTTGGTACAGTACACGGGACTAGACTCTCTTGTGTGGTGCGAATTGATTTCTTTTTGTTTTTTCGTCGACGGAAGTGCGAAGTGATTTAGTACAGTACACGTTAGGCTTGTCCGGAAATTTCAACCCGCGCCTTGTTACCCCGAAATATTTAAGATATATCTTTATCTCGTTGTGCTCCGAAAACTCCCTCCATCTCAACCTGTGCCTTGCTATCCCAAAATTACAACACGCGCAAAAACTCCCACCTCCTACGAAATCCCGACACGCGAAATGCCCATGATACACTCAACTGAAAGAACCGCCTAGCACAAATCGGTGGGGGTACTTTCATAACTTACCCCACATTTCGGAAAAGCGCGTACCTAAGCCATGGTTCCCCACTCCCACCCCATCAGCCCACCCATTCGTACACCGAGGCCGCGAAAACCCGTGAAGCCCCACACCCTCTTCCGTCCGCCACCGAACCGGAGCCTCTTCCCTGACGACGTCGTCCACAGCAACACCTAGACGTCCCTCATCCACCGTACCGGATGAGGATCCGTCGTCGATCTCGTTGTCCCGCCGATTCAACCACCCCGTCCTCCACCTCCAAGGAGCTGCCCCGATGTTCCCCTCGTCTTTTGCGCCACCTCCATTCCCACACCGCCGTCTTCACCTGCACCACCGGAAGAGCGGCACCATCATCGTTTCATCGGATGAAGCAGAGGCCTAATAGGCGCCACCAAAGAGGTTGTACACTAATCGCCGCATTTTCTTCTTGATTCGATCTCACGGTGTTGCCGGCGCTCGGTCCCGAGCCGACATGGCGCGGCTCCATCCACGGTGGCGTCGCCGGCCACTTCCTCCATAGCGTCGCTCCCTCGGCGGCGACGTCCACATCAGTAGGAGCTGTTGCTGCTTTAGCTCTCGCTCGCACTGCTGCTCTGCTCTTGCCCTCGGTCCCCTGCCTGGTCTGCTCTTGCTATTGCTCTTGCTCGCTCTGCTGCTCTCGCTCTTGCTTGCGATGCTGCTCCGATTTGGCTACACTTCAGTTGACTGAATCGACTTTTGGGTCAGTCAATTTTCAGGGGGTGTGGGGGCTAGCCGGAGTTAAGGAAGAACCAGCCGCAGCGGAGAGGGGGGCTTGCCGGAGAGGTTCCCCACTATCTATCTTAGGGTTCAGGGTGGGGGCGGTGGTCGGCGGCGGTGGTGGGGGGATTGCCGGAGAAAAAGCT
>NC_057808.1:278895038-278897678 GCF_018294505.1 Triticum aestivum
GGAGAAAAAGCTCGGCACGGGGGGGGGGCTAGAGGGATGGCCGGGGCGGCGACAGACCGGCGGTGGGGAGTGGTTTCCGGGCGGGCGGGGCGGCGCACCGCCAGCCGCGGACGGCGAGGGGCGGCGGTTTGGGCGGTGGTGTAAGTCGACTGATGCTGCTACACGACCAGCTGCCCCGGCTCTCGCACGCGCTGCTGCTACTGCTTTTCTGCTACTAGTGTGTTCAATTTCGACAGTAAAATTCAGTTTTGACAGCAAAATTCAGTTTCGACAGTTAAGTTCAGTTTGGACAGTTAAATTCAGTTTCGACAGTTAAGTTCAGAGATGAGCGGCTGATGTATTTTACATCTAGCACTTTGTGGTTATGTATTTTACGTCATCTATTGGAGATGCTATTAGAATGCCACTCAGGTTAACATTGTCTCTCTTGTCCTGCTTCAGCCTCGGCGTTGTACAACTCACCGGAGCTGCTCCAACTACGAAACCCTCCATCACAGTGGAGCAGTACCCCGGGCTCCATCTCAAGATTCCTAAGATCTTCTTCCCGTCCTGCAACAACCAAGTCAGCCAGATCATCCCCACCGACCAACCCAATCACGCTGAGATCGACATGGCTTCGCGAAAGAGGTTGTACACTTGTTGCATCCCTTTTTTACTCTACATGTTACATATGTTGTCCACTGAGCACACGTAGTAATCTGAAATACGATTAGTTTCTCCTACTATATGACAAGCAGTGAGGTATCAGGCAACTTAGCTATCCGTGATGGACTCTCCTGAATGCCATCATTATTTATCTCTGTGTGTTTGAGCTGTGCATTTGTCGATTGGCCTGGGAGTTGAGCTAGTAGGGCAGTGGCCTGGGTCCAAATAGTAGAACTAGCACAAAAACATTTTTTGAGTGTAGGCTTTTCCTTGCTCAAGCCTGCCTACCAGAATCGCCAGTGCTTGAAAGGAAAAGTGAAGGAAAAACATAGGAATTGGAAAGTTTCCTATGGTACTACTATTCATGCATTTGGTTCAAAGGAATGGAGCGAAGGAAAACTATAGGATTTGTTCCTTTAGCGTCTCCTTGAAAGAAAAATCGTAGGAATTTTAATATACACTTGTCCGCCTTTTCAAATTCCTATTCATGAAGCACAAGACTAAGAGATAGTAGCATAATAGCATTATAACCATACATTTTCTTGTGGTTTGACTTAATCTCACCATGCTTCTTTGCATCCTGTGATCTTCCAATTCTTGTGAACCAAACACCCAGATTGGCAGAAATCATGTGTTTTAAAATTCTCTGTTTTGAACGTGCATTCCTATCCTATTACTGTGTATTTCCTATCCCTGCGTTGTTAAAATCCTCCAATTCAAACGAGCCCTTACAGAATTACTTCTCTTATAGATAGTTGTCAAAGAAAACCTTGTGTGGTTTGTCCCACTCCTGCTGTGCCGTCATCCACCCCAGCTCAGCTGCTCCAACGACAGAAGGGTCTAGCATAGCAGGGATCCGGCCTCCAGACTGTCTTTCGCCGCCTCAGATCTTCTTCCCCACCGCGGGCAGCCATGACAACTTCATTACCATCATCAACCGAGCAGATGACCTCGAGGACTACACGGGTCCGCAAGAGAGGTCGCACTCTCTCGTGTCTGCTTATGTTATGCATCGCTTAATATTACATGCCACTTTATCGTCCTGTTCACCGATTAGACTCTGAGTCAGCTCCAAACTAATGGTCAAACTTGAGTTTTTAAATGGTTGTGGGGTACATATCGGGGCCGCAATCAATAGTATCTATCTACTATCTGGTTAATCTTTTGTGTCTACTATGAGTTTCATGTTGGGTGGGAAACAAATAGTAAAGAAGCCATTATCTGTATTTTTTAACTGGAGGCATTATCTGCCTGCTATCATTGGTTCTGGGTCTATCCACAGGTTGCTACCATCACTCTGGATTTCTGCATGCACTCCTTACATAATCCCACTATGTTTTATTCCTATGCATGTCAGTTATTGTACACAATGGAACTGAACATGTAGAGCAAAAGAGACGAGCCTTGTGTGCCAATAAAATTTCATGCAGACGTCGCTCCATGGTAGGCGCAAAGGCAGCCCCCCTCCGCCCATTTCGGATTGTAATTGAGAGGAAGATATCTGTTCTAAGGGGGATTCAGAAGGAGAAGACCACTCCTATTTACCCCCTGAGGTCTTCGCTCTAGCTTGGCATGCTGATGTTGGTTATATCATGCATATGGTGCCTTGCATTGCTTGCTTTATACACAAATATGTCATCTTCTTAGTTTATACATGCTTTGTGTGAATGCCATCTGTTTATTTTATTCATCGTTTATGTGAATTATGCAACGCCATCTTGTTTAGCCAGGCATCATGTATGTGAATTTTGCAATGCCATCCTGCTTAGCCAGTCATCTTATATGTGAATTATATCAGGCCATCCTTTTTTTCGTTACGTATTACATTTGTCAATGATGTTAGTACATTCAACTACTCTTCGTGTGCATCAGCCATTTGACACGGTGATGGAAAATTCTGGAGTGAAAAAAGGTCTTCAGAGCAGACTATGCTATCTGATGAAGCGCATATCTCGCTGGTTACGGATAGCTCCTCAGAGGAGGATTCAGAGACAG
>NC_057808.1:278897960-278936185 GCF_018294505.1 Triticum aestivum
GTATGGTGTCTTGCATTGCTATGTCATTTGATTAGTTTAGACATGATTTGTGTGAATGCCACATGTTTAGTGTCTAATTACCATATATGTGAATTATGCATTGCCATCTTGTTGCAAGACATTATATATGTGAATTATGCAATAATATCTTGTTGCAAAGGCATTATATATGTGAATTATGCAATGCCATGATGTTTAGCCAATCATCATGTATGTGAATTATATCATGCTATCATTTTTTTGTATTACGTGTTCCATTTGTCGACAACGTTTGTATATTCAACTACTCTTCCTGTGCATCAGCCATTTGAAGCGGTGATGGAAATATCTGGAGTGAAAACAAGGTATTCAGAGCAGACAATGCTACCTGGTGAAGCAGACATCTTGCTGGTTACAGAGAGCTCCTCACATGAGGATTCAGAGACTGATGATCAGTCATATTTCCCCCCTGAGGTCTATGCTCAAACTTGGCAGGGTTATATTACCCATGTCATGCATGTTGTCTTGCATTGCTTAGTTTTTACATCATATATGGATTGCCATCTGCTTACTTGCTTACTATATAAATCATATATTTGAATTATATCATGCCATCATGTTTACATACACATCATCTATCTGAATTATGGCATGGCAACCCATTTAATAAAGACATCATATAGTTATATCATCTCATCATGTTTAGTGTTTATAGTCATCATATTTTGAATTATGTCATTCTATCCGTGAACATATCATGCTTTCATGTTTCCATAGGCGGCATGTATGTGAATTATGGCATGCCAACCTATTTAATAAACACATTATATAGTTATATCATGTCATCATGTTTACATAGTCATCATATTTTGAACTATGTCTTTCCATCTTTTTCAGTTAGCCATCATAATGTGAAAATGTGTCATCCTATCCTGTTTAGTTAGCCATCATATATGTGAAATCGTGTCATGCTATCCTGTTTGGTTAGACAACATAAATGTGAATTATTTCATGCCCTCTTTTATTCCTCACTATCCATTGCATCTGTCTATCATACAATGTCTATACATTCAATTACTTTTCTTGTTTATCAGCCATTTGAATTGGAGAGGGTGATGGCAGTATCTAAGGGAGTAACAACACGGTCTTCAGAAAAGATAGTGCTACCAGTTGATGGAGATAGAACCACGGTTGTACTTGCCCAAGAACTAGCCCCATCACACATAACCCAGACTCTCGCAGATTGTACCCCTACCCAGTTGGACAGAGAACCAGCTACACCCCTTCTAACCCCAACCCCAGCAGATAGTAACCCAGTTCCAGTTGACACAACACCGTCTCCACCACAGAGCACCCAAACACGAGCAGTTAGTAAGGGAAATGTGGTGCCCAAAGCACGAGGACCACCACTCCGAATCCCAACTCAATGCTTAAAGGAGAAGAAGAATTGTTCTCAGGTCGGGTTCTGTAGCTATGGTTCATACTCCTTTGCTCTTGCATCACTGTATTTACTCATACCAACTATTTTCAAATTTGAAGGATGGAATTGAAACTCCAATGGCGCAATAGGTATGTTTTAAACCTGTTTCTTTAACTGGTTTGCTGTTGTAACTTTCTCTATGTTGATTTCAGTTTCAATTGAATAAACAGTTATGTTCTCATGTCATGCACATTACAAGTGTTGTTATTGTTCTATAGTTTCCCACACTTATATTCTGTCTATTCTACCTTGTCTTGAACAAATATTATTTGAACTGTGTCTTTATCTTGATTTGGCAACAAAAACTAGAATGATATAGACCATAAAGTGACCATGGTACATAGATATATGTTTGTTTCTTGCTGTTGTCCTGTCCACTTTACCACTGAACTGATTTACCAAAATGAGTTTCATATACAACATGGTAAACCTGTGATGTGTCTGCTTGTTTCTCTTTTAGAATGCGGACAAAATATTGGAGAACAGTACCCCGTTATGCAATGGTAAAGGAAGTAATGCAGATAAGGTTCAAGATAGTGAGACTTCCTTGTCTGTCTCCAAGAAAGTTGATAAAAACTATCTTGACGACAGTGAGGGAACCCAAAAGTCATGTCTTGATGTAGTGTTTGAGTTACTGGCCACTACTGCTGGCACAAGCTCTTCGAACTCGCTGCCTGAATCATTTCGTCTTCTTGAGTCCCAACTTCAAGTTGAAATACATCGATCAGATGTGCTAGAACAGGAAGCTGAAGGACTGAGGAAGTCCCTGCAGAATTCAGATGCATACTTTCTGGTGCAACAGCAAGCGCTTGAGGATTTAAGCGTCAAACAAGAGAAAGTTAATAAGCTTGCTAAGCATCTTGTCAGCATTATGGGTACCCAGGATATTGTTTCTTGAGCTCTTATGAAGTGGTTTCAGTTCTGGACTTGTTTTGCTGCGGCGTTTATTTGCACTAGTCGCCAACTTTGACAACCAGTGTACATGATATGCGGCTTTGTTCCCTATATTTGCACTGGTGGCGAACTTTGATGCCCAGTGGATGTAATATGTGTAATAGTCGTGATAGCCTAGCGTAAGTTGCTTGCTTGTATATTTCCTTGTTGTCTTATTTATTTGTTTGCTTGTAGTCAGTGTAGTTCTTTTTCCACGGTTTGCTGGTGGCCGCAATAACCTATTTTTTAAAACTAGGCCACAATAACCATGGGCTACATATTTACTATAGTTACCAAGGGCCTCCTACGGGCCGTGGAAACAATGGGCCTTCTAAGGGCCGTAGAAACAACGGGCCTTCTACGGGCCGTAGCATCAATGGGCCTTCTATGGGCCATATGATCGAACGGCCAAACATGGGCCAATAACAGACCGTGTTATGGGTCGTAAACGGGCTAGATTTGGAATCGTCCATTCATGGGCCGACCATAATGGGTCTTCGTTAATCGGCCGTATTTGATGACGCTATGAAAACGGCCCAACGGATTAACGGGCCGCAAACGGGCCGATTGTAACCACTAGCTGAATTTGGCCCACAAGCAGAAAAGGCCAGTAACGGGCCGTAAGTAACCGAATGCTTGAAATAAGCCCAAGAATTAATGGGCCCTGAGAAGGCCGAAAGATAACACGGGTTGGAAACGGCCCAATGGAATAATGAGTTGTTAATGAGTATAAAGCAATACACTGTTCATTGCGGGCCAGATTCACCACGGGCCGTTAATGGGCCAAGAGTTATAAATGGCCTCGTATGGGCCGAAAGGCATCATGGGCCATACATGGGCCGGAAGTTACAACGGGCTGGAATCATATTAGACGGCCCAGATGAAGCTATTGGGCTTAATTCCGATAGGCCATAACGGACTGTGAGTTAGCGGGCCGTAAATGGGCTATATACGAACAGGCCGTTAACACGCTTTCCATGGGCCGGCCTGTTACCTTTTGACCAAGTCAAATGGGCCAGCCTTTTCACCAGAATGGGCCTCTGTTGGGCCGTGCCACGTGTCGACCTATCATAGGCGCCTCCTGTCCAATGAATGGATGACGTCTGTCCCAACATTGAGCCAACACGTGTTTCCTCCGGCCAATGACAATTTTACACGTGGAAAATCCTCATTGGTGTGGGCTTTTAACGGGTTATCGGATCCAAAACCGGACCCGATAGCTTAACGGCGAACCGTTACGGTGGATGCCACGTGTCGGTCACCCTTGACGAAAGCGCTTCTATGACGCGCGATTTATCGTCATGGAAGTGCACACTTCCATGATGATAATTTTGGTAATGTCATGGAACACTTCTACGACAGCACAGGTATGACTATCTTGATTCTGTTATAAAATCGTCATGGATGTACATGCATGACAGAAAATGTGACCTACTGTGACAAACACATATCATCACGGAAGTGTATTTTTTTTGTAGTGATCCCCAGCATCCCCAAATCCTCCTCCTCCTGCTCCTCCTCCAACTCCACGTCCTCCCCTCCCTCCTCCACCTCCTCCTCCTCCTCCTCCTCCAAGTCCTCCTCCGGATCCAATGCGTCTAGAGGTATCCCTGCAGCAATTCTGGCTTCGAGCCTTGCCCGGATCTGCTCAAGGAGCTACAGCCGACGTAGCGGCTTTATATGGGTAACTCCTTACACGGCGGCGTGGGGGCATGGCTACTACTGGTGGCGGCCGGAAATTGGAAAGTACGAGGGCGGATTGGAGGGGAAATGTATGCAGGTAGGGTTTCGGTGCCTGTGGTTGGCTTAAATAGCCGGGTTAGGGCTACGCGGCCCACCGGAGTGGCACCACGTGGCGCCAATGGTCCGATGGACGAGACGAGCTTCGGACTGCCGAGTTTCAGAGTGTTTTAGTTTGGGACCCCATCATCAATCCGACGTAGCGGATGCACCCAGGCACACCCAGGCCTGCCCATATCAGCCCCATATTTGGGTTGGATATGAGGGGTGCCGGTCAGCCCGGGCGTCAAATGCCCGTTTGAGACGCCCACATGTGTCGGTTTTTTTTTACCGGTCAATAACCGGGCCATCCGCCCGGGCGTTTGAGGGGGGTTTGGCTGCCCGGTTGTAGATGCTCTTATACCACTATATATACTTGTTCACTAGGTTCAATAATACACAAGCCACTACAAAAAAAGACACATCCGTGACATTTTGGGCCGAACGAAAAAAAATTCTGTCATACTTATGACACTTCTATGATGATAATTGTGACAAAACCCGGTATCATCATAGATGTGGTGGGGTCCTACTTCTATGACAAAAAATCAAGAAAGAAAATGGGCTTTTTGTCCTCGGCAGGCCGGAGACGCAGCTGCATGACATTCTTTGGGTCGTCCATGACGGAAAAAACCGTGGTAGAAGCGAGGGCGAGGAAAATATCAGGGTGTTCCCGGTTACGGTGGGTGGTCGGGGCCGAGCGATCCGCGTTTCTCTCATACACACACGCGCGTGGGTGCGAGGCGTTGGGCTCTAACTGAACCCGAGCGATTGCATTGCAGGCTACACATTACTGAACCCGAGCGATCGATCGATGGCTATTAACTGAACCCGATCGAGATATTCCTTCGCTACTGCTGCTAACTGAAGTCGATCGATGCTGCCTCTGGATGAACAGTGAGTGTTGCTGGGGGGTTTGGATGAACAGTTCCCGGTGGGGGTGGGTGACCAGGACCCCGTGGTGTTGCCTCTGGATGAACAGGACCCCGATCGATCGAGCCGGTTGGGGCTGGATGAATAGGACCCCGTGGAGGGCTGGATGAACAGGACCACCCCGTGTAGGGAAGGATGAACAGTAGATGGTGGAGCGCTGGATGAACAGTAGCCCGTGGAGGGGTGGTTGAACAGGAGCCCGTGGAGAGGGCTGGTTGAACAGTAGCCGGTGGAGTAGCGCGCGGTGGACGCTCGATGAACAGGAGCCCGTGAATGAACAGTCGCAGGTGGAGGCTGAAGGAGGTCGACGGTGGATGAACAGTAGCCCGTGGAGGCTGGAGGGGGTCGACGATGGAGATGAACAGTATCTCGTGGAGTCCCGTTTTGCGGTACGCCACACCCCTCCCGATGAGCAGGACCCCCGTTTTGACCATAGTGCTCCAACACAAGTCCGTTTCCTCTGTTTTGCGGTACGCCACACCCCTCCCGATCAACAGGACCCCCGTTTCGATCATAGGAGGTCCGTTTCCTCTGTTTTGCGGTACGCAAGACCCCCTCCCGATGAATAGGATCCTGTTTCGAATGTGGCTGGTCGAACACAAGGCCGTTTCCTCCGTTCTGCGGTACGCCAGGCCTCGTTTCCATCGGTTGTTCCATCCAAGCCCTCCCGATGAACACGACGACGCATTCCGTTCCGACCCAGCCGGTTGGCTCCCCATGAACACTACGACGACGCTGTTTCTCCGTTCTGACCCAGCCATGTACACGAGCCCTGGCTGTACGTACGCGTGAGTAGGCGTTCGAGACCCCGGCCGTATGTACGTACGTGACCGTATTTACTTTCTTGCACCCTGGCCGCTGTACGTACGTGAACATGCTACGTGCGCGCCTCTGCTACGACACGTGCGCGCCTCTACATCGACCAGTATGTCCGTACACGTTCACGACCAGAATGACAACGCTACGTACGCTTCGACCAGGTGGGTCCCGACTGTCAGGCACTTCCTGGCGTGCAAAGATGTAGCTGGTGGGTCCCAACAGTCAGGGGGCGAATCGTTTTTTTTTGCCCGGACGCACTTCCTTGTGTGCGAAGATGTAGCTGGTGGGTCCCAGCAGTCAGGGGGAAACGTTTTTTTTTTCGCGAAATACGATGGCCCGTCTAGTGGGTCCCCACTGTCAGGTGGAGGAATATTTATTTTGCGCGTAATAAGGAGGCACTTCCTTGCTGCGGCCGTGGACCCAGCTGTCAGCCTCTCCACGTACAGTCCACGTCCGATGGAACTGGTTCCTTGACCATGTTGACCAAGCCGCGCCGAGAGCACCAGGGCGGTGGACAACGGCGAGGCTTGGGAAGGGGACGACACGGAGCCAGGGAAGACGCGGCAGTGGATGCCCACGCGTAGAGGAGTATGAGGGTTCACTGGTTCGCTGCAGTGTGAGGCTGCCGTCGCCGCAGAATAATAGGGGGTGTGGGTGAGTAGAGGGATGGCCTGCCCAGCGGTGGGAGTAGTAGGGGGCGGTGAGGCCTCCGCCGCATCGCAGCCGGCCACAGGAGGCAGGAGCACGAGGCACGACCGGCGCTGGTTTGGGCGGCTGGAGCAAGAAGAGCAGAGGTTGAAGAAGCACTACGGCCGTTGGATGGACATCATACGGTCACTGGAGCTAGAATCGTGCATATTGACTAAGTTGACAAAGCCCTCCGTCCCCGTCAACTTAATAGGCCCACAAGTCAGCCTGCCACTATGCTGGGTCCCAGCTAGCAGGGTGGCATTCATTTTTTGTGCGTAATAAGGAGGCACTTCCGGTGGGTCCGAGCTGACAGCGGGGGGAATGTTTTTTTTCACGAAATACGGTGGCCCGTCTGGTGGGTCCCAGCGGTTAGGGGGGATCTTTTTCGCCAAATACGGTGGCCTGTCCGATGGGTCCCTGCTGTCAGGTTGCGGCTGCCGTCGACTCAGCTGTCGGCCTCTCCACGTACACTACTCTTCCGATGGAAGCCGTTCCTTGACCACGTTGACCACGCCACGCCGAGAGCGCCAGGGCGGTGGACGATGGCGAGCAGCTAGGCCTAGGAAGGGGACGACGCGGAGCCGGGGATGACGCGGCAGTGGAAGCCCGCGTAGAGAGGAGTACGAGGGTTCACTGGCTCGGCTGCGGTGTGAGGCTGCCGTCGCTGCAGAATAATAGGGGGTGTGGGTGAGTGGAGGGATGGCCTGGCCAGCGGTGGGAGTAGTAGGGGCGGTGAGGCCTCCGCGGCAGCATAGCCGGCCACGGGAGGCAGGAGCAGGCGGCACGACCGGCGCTGGTTTGGGCGACTGGAGCAAGAAGACCAGGGGTTGAAGAAGAACTACGGCCGTTGGATGGACATCATACGGTCACTACAGCTAGAATCGTTCATATTGACTAAGTTGACAAAGCCCTTGGTACGCGTCAACTTAGTAGGCCCATAGGTCAGCTTCCGAAATGGTGCGCCCCAGATGTCAGGGGGAGGAATCATTTTTCGGGCGGGCGAAGCTAGAATATCCGAGATTGAAGAAGAAGCACGGCATCCGTTGGATGGACATCCAACAGCCACTGCTGCTAGAACCGTGTGTTGACTATAATAAGTTGACAAAGCCTTGCATACGCGTCAACTTCTTTTTTTAGGGGACGCGTCAACTTAGTAGGCCCACAAGTGTGTGGCAGAGAACTTATAGCCCATTTGCGATTTGTAAGAATGTAGAACCCATTTTTGAACTCTAATGGAATTTACTACAACCCTTTTACAGTTTGTTAAAAGTACAACCCATTTTCTAGCTAGGACAACGATTAATAATTGCAACCAACCGTTCAACACAGAATTCAATAAAATTTCCCACATTTTGATGGGTTCCGAAATATTTTTATCCCGAAATTTCTAGTCAAATTAAATATAAATTTGTATTACGTAAAAATCTAACGAAACATTGCGCGCGCAACAATTAAAAATTAAGATCTTCAAAATCCATAAATAATATTTTATAAACTAATTTCGTGCTTGGTGCATTTTTTTATAGTTACTGCCCAGTTTTTATAATTACATCCCATTTATTATTTTTTAAAGCCCATTTTCCTGTTAAGCCTAATGCATCCCTCCTAGGAATGATTTGCAGCCCAGCGGGGCGGAGAATAACAAGTTGACCTTGCCTGGGTATTCCTCAAAAAACGTATAGCTGGGCTAGCCATTTTCATCTTGAAAAAAATTAATATCTGGGCTGGATATCTGTCATGGGCTAGACGGGCCACAACCCGCCCAGTTAATACCCTGCTCTCCTCTGAACAACAACGAAAACATCGCCAAGAAAAACTCTGCAGTGCTCACGCCTCAAAAACACAAATACTGCCCGAGCTGCTTGGTCCCAGCTGTTGGCCGCACCTTGTGCAATTCTCTCGTTTATATTGACTACATAGGTTGACAATGGTGTGGGACCGTGATGTCAGGAAACCAGGAGGAAGCAAAAAAATATAGTTGTACATAATAAGGAAGCACTTGCGTACGTACGGCTATGGCCCTAGTGGGTCCCTACTGTCATCCAGTCAAAATAAAGTCATCTCCTGAATCCTCATGTTCATTCACCATGTTAACAATGCTCGGCGCCACGGCGAGCGCAACAACTCCAAGGACGACGGAGAGGGCCTCGCAGGCCCTACGGATGGTCTGATACAGCGCCCGCTGCTCATTCAGGAAGCCAGGATCATTGGACACCTATGACCACCTTCGAGAGACTGAGACGGCATGAAATGGTAAGGCCGCGCTTGGGAGCTCTGGTTTATTTCACACCTGTATTAAGATACAAGTGTAATTTACTCGTCATCGGAAACAACACGTAAAATACAGGCGTAATGAAACCGAGGGCCCGAGGTCTGTAAGTAAAACCGGCGGGTTACGCGTGTAATTTGAGAGACCGGTGTATATTTTACTAGTCGAAATCGGCCAACCAAGCACTTCGCCCTAGACCATCTGCTTTAATTTACAAGCGTCAGTTTTACAAGCGGTTTTGGTTGGAAAACGACGATCCAATCACGGCCTAAGATGATGAGTTGGTCGGAAGATCATATGGTTTCACGTCTAACCTACCCGACTTGTCGTATAGGCTATGAATGAAACATAAGACGATGAACTTCTTAAGCACGGAAACAACAGAAGAGGATGATTTTCCTAACAAGCAAATCACTGGCATTAGATCAACATGCAAAACAATACGAAGCATTATTCTTAGGAGGCACGATGAACAGCTCGTGATGCCGCATGCCACAACATTCCAAGCTCAACTTTACAATCAAACACAAGGCCTGGCATTACATAGACAATATTCAGAACAAACTCTTAAAATTTCTTACATAAGTCAACATTCATGTGACTATGCATCTCAGCAGAGTAAATATTTACTTCTGAACTAAAGACAGGAATAGGAAAAAACGATCGACGTTGCTCACAGCAAAGGGTGTCCCACTCAAAAATATCAAATGCATGTTTTCTAGCTAACATCAATGAGCAAAAATTGACAAGGTTTTCCAATTCCAATATATTAAACTAATGTCAACTTTGACAAGCTTTTCCATTCAAAATATGTAATGCCTATGATTGTGGAACGAGCAGGGTTTGTCATCAGTTTGTCATCTAATAGTCCGGTGGCTCAAGGTGATGACGAATGCTTAGAGAACCATTCGATGTATTTTGCATGATGAAGTATTATGGACATTTTGTGCAGTTCCACTAAAATCAAGCTGAGCATCCCTGTGGATTTCGTATTTATATGCTGCCAGAAAACAAAGACACATCAGCACACACATGAATATTAGCCCCAGTGTCAACCCACCAATCGGTGGACTAACAAACTGAAAGTACGGTAAACAGATTACCATACCCAGATGCCCCATCATTGTTTCTTAGAGTGACATTGACAGACTTGGAGTCCTGTCCTGGCTTCTTGGTACTCGTTTGGGCACTTGTTTGCCCAGTGTTCCTCCGAACCACAAGTAAAGCAGCCATCTCTCTTTTTGTCTTTCTTCTTACCCTTCTTAATGGCCGACGCTGGCAGCACCATTCAAACATATAGTCCAGTGGCTCAAGGTGACGACGAATGATTAGAGAACCATTCGAGGTATTGTGCATGATGAAGTATTATGGAGGACACAAACCATCTGGACATTTTGTGCAGTTCCACTAAAATCAAGCTGAGCATCCCTGTGGATATCGTATTTATATGCTGCAAGAAAACAAAGACACAGCAGCACACACATCAATGTTGGCCCCAGTGTCAACCCACCAATCGGTGGACTAACAAACTGAAAGTACGGTAAATAGATTACCATACCCATATGCCCCATCATTGTTGCTTAGAATGACATTGACAGATTTGGAGTCCTGTCCTGGCTTCCTATACTTGTTTGGGCACTTTTTGCCCAGTGCACTCCACGTGTTGTAGAGTTTCCTATGCTCTCTGCAGACTAGTCATGTCCCAGCGTCTACTAATACTCTGTAAAGCTTCTCGATCATTCCTTGTGTAATGTAGCGCAAACAGTGACTGCTTCTTTTTGCAAAGTGGTAAGATCAACTGGACCCACTAATGCAGCAGTTTGCCTTAGACACATTGGCTCCTTTTGTGCAGTTCAACTAAAATCAAAGTCGGAATAAAACCGAGCTTTAATTTTGATATCCCTGTAAGCAACAAAAGGTATAAGGGAAACAATTACTGAGAAATAACGGTTGATGACTTGTACTCCCAGAAGAAAAACATCTACTGATCTACCTTATCTTAATGGGAAACAAAGCAGGAGAGTAGCAATTCTCAATCAGTGTGATTCATAGTAACTGAGACATTATCTTAACAATGCCTTGTTTCAACATGTATAAAGAACGACAAAGCAGAAAAGTATCATTCCTAAAACAATGTGACTGATTCATTTTAACAGAGACATTATCTTAACAATACCTTGGTTAAACATGTAGAAAGAACTACAAAGCAGGATAGTACCATTTGTAAAGCACTGTAACTGATATATAATAACAGAGACATTATCCGAACAATACATTTCTTAAACATGTACTCCGGCCGATCCCTAACAGAAATGGTACTCCTGCCGATCCCTAACAAGTGTTGCAGTTTTGAACTAAGATTCTGTAGTTAATTCTGAGGAAAGTCGGTACTGACCTTTCAAGACCAAGATTTGAAACAACTCGTGAGGAAGACCTGAGAGAGATCTCAACACATATATGGAAATCCGGTCTCATTTTGTGCAGTTCCACCAAAATTAAGCGAAGCAAAATGTCGCAATAGCAACAAGTTGAATAGATATCCCTGTTTTAACAGAGGCAAAAAAGTAATCAATTACTGGCCAATAAAGGAGGATGAAACATGCGGCCACAAAAATGGTAATTCCGCCAATCCCTAACAAGTGTTGCAGTTTTGAAATAAGATTCAGTAGTTAATTCTGAGAGTGGCATTGTTTAATTTATCAGCGGCATTAGATTAACAAAAATCATAAACAGTTCCAGGGGAGAGTGGGCGCAACAACAACATGTGCTTCCATCTACTTATAAAGGGGGTGATGCAGAGTTTGTTATAACAAAGCAACAAGCATAATGTCTGGGTTGGTCCCATTTTTGTTCACTACTTAATGGGAAAAGACAGCAATACAATAACTTCAATTCAACATTTATTTAAAACAGTACCAATACAAGTACCACAGCATCTCAAAACACACTGCACGATCATGTGGATGAAGGCAAGCACCAACCTGTCATGACGCACACAAGATCACTTACGAATCTGCCAACATGAATAGGAAATCCAATCTCGTTTTGTGCAGTTACTCTGAAATCAAGTAAAGTCGCCGGTGTGACATTTAAGTTTGCTATAGCAACAAGTTGAATAGATATCCCTGATTTAACAGAGGCAAAAAAGGAAACAATTACTGCCAATAAAGGAGGATGAAACATGCGGCCACAAAAAGAAGCATCTACCTTATCTTGATGGATAACAAAGTATAGGACAGTAGCATTTCTAAAACGGTTGCATTGATTCATATTAATAGAGAAATTCTCTTAAAATAGTTCAGTAGTTAATTCTGAGAGTGGCATTGCTTAAAATACAATAGTTTCACTTCAACATTTATTTAAAACAGTACCAATACAAGTAGCACAACATCTCAAAACACACTGCACGATCATGTGGATGGGACATGGGACATGTCAGCACCATGTGCGTCCACACGTATAAATGGGTGATGTAGAGTATGTAGCCAAGCAGCATATCTGCGTTGGTCCCATATTTGTTCTCTTTGAAACTTTTTCCGATGTGAGGGCAGCAAATCTTGTCCTGCACAAACTACCCGAGCCCCCAGTTTCTTTCCCTTTTCAACAAAGAGTCTGATTCCTTACAGATGTGTGTACTGGGTTACCCCCTTTTTCCCTTTTCGACCAACAAAGCGGCTGGATAGCTAGTCTATACTACTTTCCCTCCCTCCTTTCCTCATTGAACCACGTCCTAGATTCATGCTCTACCCCACCGCACCCTTCTTTCCTCTTTGAACCAAGACCTAGATTCGACTACAGAATCGAAAAAGATCAGCATGCAGCTAGACCAATGACGGTTTCAAACAAACTTATACCTTAGGGTCGTCGGGGTGTGGCAAGGCGTGCGGCAAGAGGTCGGATCTGCCCACACTATGTACGGCAGCGAGGAAGAAGGGGTCGGTGGCCCTACCGCACAGGCGCTGGGTGAAAGAGAAAAGCGCAGCCGGTAGTGGATTACCTCCCTCGCCGAAGGCGATAGAGTGAACGCTGCACCTCCTCCCCTTCCTGGTGCGACGTGATCCGGACGCCTCCTTCGCCAGCTGTGAGGGGGGTGAGAGAGACAGAGGCCACAACGCAGTCTTGTTTAGATCTGGTGAAGAGGGTGAGAGACAGTGAAAAAAGAATATAGCAAACCCTAGCAAAGGAACGCTGAGCCTCCAGCGTGTATATATATATGTAGTGCGGCGAGAGTGTGGAGAGTGCAAACCCTAGCGAACAAGCGATGAGGCTTCAGCTTATATATATACTGTAGTACGGACTGAGCTCCGGTGTCTTAACCGCACCTGCTTTTGGCTGTATGACAGGTGGGCCAGCCACATTTTGGGCCCACCTGTCATAAACCCAAAGGCAGGTGCACTAAAGTCAATGAAGTTGCGTCCATATATTACTCGTGTATACGACTAATATATAGTGGAGTGGTTTTCTTAATCTCTCCATAAAAATCGTTTTAAATTGTGTAAGTACGAAACGAAACTCTTTATTTAATGTAAAGAAAACTACTACTCCCTCTGTTCCTAAATATTTGTCTTTCTAGAGATTTCAACAAATGACTACATATGGAGCAAAATGAGTGAATCTACACTGTAAAAAATGTCTATATACATCCGTATGTGGCAGTCCATTGCAAACCACTTGAAAGACAAATATTTAGGAATGGAGGGAGTACTTCCGATGAACTAACGATCCACGCGTCCTGGTCGTACTTCTGTCCTTCATGTGCGGTACTCTACCCTCCCTTAAGTGAACAACCACACATGCACCAAATTATCGGAAACGTTTGAGAGTGTGTACAAATAAAGAATTTTAATTTCAATTATCGGAAAGGTTTGAGAGTATGTACAGTTTGCTCTCTCTAATAATTATGGTTTGTTGTGTTCGGCCTAAACTTGGTCAAACTTTACAAAGTTTGACTTCAGCCAAATCTAATATGCGGAGTAAATAAAAATGGAGGGCTACTACGTCCATCCGGGTTTTTAGTCCACACCATTTTTTTAATCAAAGTTAATAGCTGGACAAATAAAATTACAGGGGAGCTGGAGACAAAGTTGTGAGAAGGCTTAGAAATCAATACAAAACTTATGCTCTTAGTACCAACGTCGATCCTTCTTCGAGGAAACATTTGGTTCATAGCCAATTGTGTGATAAAATTGCACCAACGTGAAAGACGACTGCGTCTCCAACGCAACCAAGGTGAACTGACGAAGGATATCATCTTTGTGGGTAACAAGCAAAGAGCACTAATGGAAGACAACTTGTTTTTCATTGAAAATCGATCAGCTTCACCAGCCGACGCAACCATGAGGCGCAACCATGAGCATCGATAGGTCATCGTGGTGATGCATCATCCATTTGGCATCAAGTTTGGGTGGGGCACCTATGAAGTTCGACAAATCCTCACTGTGGTCTGTTTCTTCTTAGTAGTCAAGCTCGAGGAAGGAAGAACCACGTGGCAGAGGACAGTGAGGCGGAACAACAATGGCCATCCAATTTTGTGCAGTTCCACTAAAATTGAGGAAGACATGCCCGAGTATGGAGATACACATCGCTGTTTCCAAAAATATAAAAAAGGGATATAGTGTTGTTACTTTGTTTTACAAGATTAACAACGACATCTCAGTTGTCAATAAGAATTATGAAAAGTACACCAACAAACAGAAGCATCATGATTATCTTGATGGGAACTAAACCAGGATACTCGAGGAAAAAAGCATTTCTTCATTTAACCAGTGATAGTATTAGATTAGCAGCAGCAATAGGAGCATATGGACAATGACCGCACAACAACCATGTACTTTTTGTCGAAACAACATGTATACCTCCACCGAGGCATAAATCAGGACAACTTTTCGAGTGGCATTTCCTCTATAATAGTAGGTGATGTTGGACCCACCGACGAACCCTAGCTACTATACATGGGGAGCTGGGGAGTAGTCGCATAGAAGAAAACCCGCATGCAGCGACCTGGGGAGCTGGACCAGTACAAGAAGTTATACCTCAGGTGGGCGAGATGTCGCTTAGGCGGGCGGGCAGGATCTGCCCACACGACGGCAGCGAACAAGGGCGCGGAGGACCTTCGTCCGCGCCAGTGCCGGCTCCGAGAGGACGGTGCGCATCGGCTTCCTCCATCGCCGACGGCGACAATGTCAACGCTGCACCTCCTCACCTCCCGTAGTGGACGGGATTCGGCTAGATCTGTGACCACCGATGAGGAGAGAGATAGTGTGGACACTGTCATCTTGTTTTGATATGGAGAGGGTGAGAGAGCGAGACGCAAGAAACTCTATCAAACAAGAGAATATAATGGAGTAAAACAGTCTCTCCATAGCAGTGGTTTTAAATAGAATACGCGTGTTCCCGGAAAAAAGAAACGAAAACTGGCGGACAATTTTTTAACGTACCAAGAAAGAAAACTCGATCAAAAACACGCCCCCACTTCCAGGTCGCGAGAGTCGTCGCGCACACACACATAGACATAGACATGCTGTTAATTATATATGCGGCAATATTAACACGCCCCCACTTCCAGGTCGTTTACGTAAAATTCCACTTCCATCTCCATCTCCAATCATATTTGTCCAACTGGCACATTATTTACGTTGTTAATTATATATGCGGCAATATTAACGTACAACATCTCTTGTTTGCGGGCGTTCGGACCGTTGCCCAGCCGCTCCTGACCAACCCGGACCCTCTTCATCACCCGCGCGTGCTTCCCGCCTGAAACGGTCAGTGCCGCATTCATGCCCGGCCAGAGAGGACGCGACCTCTCACGGGCGCCCGCATTAAAGCGGCGCGCCGGCTGAGAGAGCGTCGCCCGCGCCGCTTCCTGGTGCACGCGACTGCTCCGCATTCAAAGGTCGCAATAGCCGGCCACAACATGCATGTAAAAAGTTCTTGGGAGTCCGTGCTACAGCTAGCTGTCCTCCCCCAACTCGTCAATCTCTTCCAGTCATACTAGTACTCCATGGCGCGATCCATCGACAAGCAGGCGGGAAAGTTATCGTATACTCGGTTCACGGTGAGTGGCATGCCGAGCGACCGTGTGGGGTCAAGCCGTGGAGGGTGAGACACGAACGCGACAGACGTGATTTAAACGTTGGTTTTGCTCGATGGCGCGATCCAACGAAACGAAACGTTGGTTTCTCTCCGTTTCCATTTTTTGTCTGGAAAAATGGAAACTTTCCACTCCATTTTCATTCCTACTCCAAGGTTGCCCCGTTACAACATTCCATCAAATACAAAGGAAAAACACACATGCTGATGCATCTCAATGATTCACAGATCATAGCCAATATTTACTTCAAAACTAAAGACAAAAGTTGTGAGAGCGTGTATGAAAGAAAAACTATTGATGGGGTCACTACGACTTAAACCCTAAACCCTAAATAGGATTTAATTTCCTGGCCAGGTAGAACCTGTCGAAGGAAAGATGGCTGGCACCCTCGGATCATACGATGCTTTTGTGAAGTTCAACCAAAATCGAGCTGAGCATCCCTGATGGCAAAGATATTGAAGAAGTGTGATTAGAATAATAGTACTGGCACTAGTTCATGAGACATAAACTCATCACAAGTAGAAGCCGGTAGAAGTAGAGAAAGATCGACATGGATATGGAGCTACGTGGGGAGCTGCGGCAGTGGAGCAAGCCGGCTCCAAAAGGAAGATGGACTACCTGGGACGTCGGGCTGTAGCTAGAAGGGCGGTTGGGATGCGACATCGGCCCATACCGCGGTGACCCCCGATTGGGACGCACCGACTGTGGATTTTCTCCCTCGCCGATGTCGACCGCGTCTACGCAGAACATTGTTCCCTTCCCCCAGCTGCGGGATCAGGCCGGATATGTGACCAGCGGTGTGGCCACCGCCGTTCTATGCTTGTGAAGAGAGCAACCCAAGCAAGCAGGCTTGTAGCTTAGGCTCCTGCTAGTGTATATATAGTGGTTTTCTTTTCCTCTCCATATCAACCATTTTATATTGCATACGTGTCATTGAAGAGTGAAATGATGGTTGCTTCTTCCGACTAACTTACTATGTGATTTGACTGCTCCTTTAGTGGCCCCTACATGTACTCCCCCTACGTGTATGCAACAGTCACACGTACACATGGATGCAAAAACGCGCGTGACGCCCTAATGCATGCATGTCCGAGCACACGACGGAACACACACGGTCACGCTCAAGTGCTCAACCTACACGTGCATGCACACACATACTCAGCCAGGGTGAGCTAGTGATCGTATAAACACCGGAAAATGTATATATTGAGCGCAATGAGCGTATTATGAAGTCCACTGGCCGTATTTTTACACAGTGTATTTATCTCGTTTGAAATTAAGCCATATTAACCGGAGAGGAGGCAGTATGGACTAGCATTACTTTGCTATGTCCCGTCAACTTGCTGAACAAGGAGAAGCTTGCAGGACGGGAGAAGCTTGCGCGCGGTGGCTCGCAGGACAAGGAGAAACTTTTGACTAATGCAAGATGTCCTTCACTCAGGCGGTGGACGTGCAACAGTTAATTTGGTGTCAGATTGCCAGAAGCATGCACTATACTAGTACTAGTACTATTATTGTTGCACTTCCCGAAGAGGCGAACAACCAAGCGCAAAGTTTACTAGTACTAGTACTACTACTATAGTCTATAGAGGTATGTACTACTCCCTCTGTCCCAAATTTCTTGTCTTAGATTTGTCTAGATACGGATGTAATTAATACTAAAATGTGACTTGATACATCCATATCTAGACAAATCTAAGACAAGAATTTTGGGACGGAGGGAGTACTATACTAGTACTAGGAACCGGATGGAGGAGCGTCTGCACTCTTATTATATTTTTAAAATATGATAAAGCAATCTTTAACACATTTGGTTCTCTTTGAGGGTTCTCGCATGTGATAATGGAAGTTGATTGCATGGAACACTCGCCACAATTCTCGCTTAATTCTGGCTCATATCCTGTTACAAATAGGAGCGCTCGGTAATATTTCCACTTTTTTTGTTATTCAGCATGTAAACAGGTCAGCAAACCTTGCGGCACATCATTGTGCGAACCGTGCTTGCTGCACTTTGAATGTGGCCGAGAGCTGGCTTGATGAAACACCTCGCTTCCTACTTCTTTTTTGCGGGGTACCTCGCTTCCTAGTGACCAGTGTCTTGGCTGATCGTCCTAAGAATGCTTATATATGAATAAAGCTCTCTCATTTACCCGCAAAAAAGATTAAGCCATATTAACCGGAAAGGAGGGAGTATGGACTAGCACTACTTGTTGGTGTGTCCCGTCAACTCACAGAACGAGGAGAAGCTTGCAGGACAAGGTGAAGCTCGCTTACGCCTTTTGACTAATGCAACGTACCCTCGCCCAGGCGGTGGACATGCATCAGTTCATTCGGTGTCAGGTTGCCAGAGGCATACACTATAGTACCGAACATGCGGAGTACCATCATTGTTCGACTTCACGAAAAGGCGAAGAGCCAAGCGCAAGGTTTAGTAGTACGAGTAGTACTACTACTAGAACCGCATGGTGGAGCCTCTATACTCTTATTTTTCTTAATCTCTGATAAAGTACACATTTATTCTGGAGAAGGGCGGAAAACTGCAGCCCAACATGTAATGATGATATCGATCAACCATGCTCGAATATATCTTGGCCTCCGTGCGAGCCCGTCTGTGTGTTCTCGCTCCTCGTCTCTCTCAAGGAAAGGCGGGTTGGTCATTTTGCCGTCAATTGAGATCGGTTTGCTCACACTCCGGTCCCACATGTCAGTGATATGCCAAGAGAGGGTGCGTGGACCGACTGGCCGTACGCGTACTTGGTTTTGCACCTTCATACTACTCCTCCCTCCGTCACAGTTTACAGGGCGCGCTTCATTATGATGCATTTCTCTCAATGCATTTCCACCACCAGAGAGACTTTAGACGCGTTTGGTTTAATGCTCAATTAATTAGGGCGTGGTAACCACAACTTTCTCTCGATGTAGTACTACAGAGTGGAGTAAGTGCATGCATGTGTGTACCCGGGGTGGAAGCACGGCATGCATGTGTGCACGCATTATTTCCTCTAGTAATAGACGCCGTGCTATAGCTACCAATGATATTTTTCAGGCCGATCGCTACTTGCCTTGGTCCCAGAGATTTTCTCTTTTTCTGAAGTGCGCTCTATAAACAGTGACGGATGGAGTAGTATGAGCGGATTCAAAGAAGAGCGTATTGATGGTTGCTTCTTCCGAGCAACTTACAGTGGGAAAGGTGCGGCTTATGATCTGACTGCTCATTACTCACTATTAATGCGGCGCAACGACCGGTCTGAGTCTCCCATGCGGCTGTGCACTACCCCCTCGGTTCTTAAATATACTCCGGAGTATTTGTCTTTCTAGAGATTTCAACGAGTGACTACTCAAATATTTTTCTTTTTAGAGATTCAAATGGACTACTACATACGGATGTATATAGACATATTTTAGACTGTAGATTCACTCATTTTGCTCTGTATGTAGTCACTTGTTGAAATCTCTAGAAAGACAAATATTTAGGAATGGAGGGAGTACACATACGAAGTAAAATGAGTGAATCTACACTCTAAAATATTCCCATTTGAAATTTGTAAAAAGACAAATATTTAGGAACGAAGGAGTATAATTTTGTGCATGGCACATGGAACCGGATGCCAAAGAGGCTTCTGGCAATGCTATCAAGCTTCCAACATTTTTTTACATAATTGACGTACTATACAAATAATTTTCCAGTGACATGAAATTGTACAATGGTGTGAGCTTTCAGCTTTTGTTTCGTGTGTCTTGCCATCGATGCACTTTCGGAAACAATAAAAAACTAACTTCCTTGCTAATCAGAGCTAATATTTACATCACAACTGAAGACAAAGTTGTGAGAATGTGTTAAATTAAAATTGATCCATGCTTTCATTGGCAGCAACGTCCCCCCAGCTCTGTCTAAATCAACAAGGCATGTTGGGAAAAAAGTAGCTATCTGGAGCATGCAACATTCCGATAATTTTGTGCAGTTCCACTAAAATAGAGCTGAGCGTCCCTGTTCCAAAGATATTAAGTGTGATTACGATAATAGAGGACTACTGATGAAACAATAAACACACAAATAGAAGCCGGTCACCTTTGCAGTCTCTCTTAAGACTAACTAGTTAGAGAAGATTAGGCTCGGAGTTGGATGAGGAGGATAGACCAAAACCTATCTCCCTTTGTGCAGTCGCACTGAAATGTAGATACGTTGCCCGTTTGACATTTTGGCAGAACTGCACAAAACACTCTTAAGAAAAAAGTGATTTGTGCAGTTCACCAAAAGGTCGCAATAGCAACGAGGTGAAATGGATAGCCCTGTTTGCAAAAAAGAGGTAGAAAGGAAACAATTACTGGCCAATATCAGTTGATGACACATGCGACGACAAAAAAGAAGCATATTCCTTGTCCTAAGGGAAGATAACAACACGGTTGTGTTTGTCTAAAACGGTGTGAGGACGAGATTGCAATATGGAAAGTACGCCAGACGAGCTACGTTTTGGGAAAAGAAGTATGGAAGATCCACATGTAGCGACGTGGGAAGACGGGCAGTGGAGCAAGGCCGGAGGGCATACCTGGAGGTCGTCGGGATGTAACTAGGTGAGCGGCGGCGGGCGGAATATACTGCGGCAGCGAGCAGGTGGCGTAGGCCCTACCACGCCGGAGCTTGGTCAGAGAGCACGACGTGTACCGCAGATCGGGACGTGCTGCCTCGGTGCCGTCGAACGGAGAAACGATGCACGTCCTCCCTTTCCGCCGGCGGACGGGATGCAGCCAGATCAGTGACCAACGGTGAGAGAGAGAGAGGCCACCGCAGCCTTGTGTGAGATACTCTGAAGAGATACAAACCAGGCAGGCAGGCTCCATTGTATATAGTGGAGCGGACTACCTTTTTCTCCATAAAAATCATTTTATATTCTGTGTACGTGCCATTGAGTGATATAACTTTATTTAAAAATAACGCGCCAATGCATCAATTCGAAGTTTGTTTCGTGCACACGTGGTACACGACCTCCGTAGGTAAACAACCGTTACACGCGTTCAAATTAGCACGTGGGCTGCCATTTCGTACCGAAATGAGCTCCACCGTGTACCCGCGCGGGTGTGGCTGGGCACGAAGCGTGAGTACGTGCTCGGTTCACCTATTCTCTTCTTGTATACGTACACCACCTACGTGGGGTTGTGTGAGAGAGATACAAATGTAGAGAGATATAGTGTGTGGGTTCGTGAGAGTTTTTTTTTTGGGGGGGGTGGGGTCAATCAAAAAATGTAACATATGCAATGTGTGTGAAATAGAGTCCTGGATATATCATATATATAGAGGGGGCGATCCACGAGAAGAGAGTGGAGGTATCATCGGCTTGAGGTGTCCCTAGAATCGAAGAGAGGGATGAAGTGTGTGTGTGCACGCGTGATCGATAAAGAGTGCCATCGAATTTGTGTGTGCCCACGTCAAAGATATAGAGTGGCTGGCCTACTGGAACGTGAGAGGGGACAGGTGCAGTTTGTCTCTGTGGCATGGATACCTACCTACAGCGCTCGACTATTGGTGTGTGGTGGGGGGGGGGGAGGGAGGCCTAATTAACTATAGAGGTACAATGGCTGGTATATGTGTGGAGGAGGAGAGAGGCCTACCTCATGTATTAAGGGAGATCGATCTACCTCATGTATTAAGGGAGATCGATCGGCATCCATGCATATGTGTAGGAGAGGAATAAGGTTGGGAGAGAGACATAGCTAGAGTGTTGGAGGGGGTGGTAGTGGAGTTCCTTCTAACAAATGGTGGGATAGGCTTGCTAGACAATCGGAGGGCACGCCTGCAATATCAATAAGAGAGGGGATGGCTGCCTGTCTGTGCATGTGCGTGTGAGAGACAGGTCAGGAGGCATGCACGAATGATGAGGGGGGCAATATGGCTGTGGTAAGCAGACATAACTACATAGGAAGATCAATCGTCCTTTGTCAGAGAAAGGAGAGACATAACTTGTGAGGTAACGTCGATCGATGGGGGGGAATAGTTAAAGTCGACCTAGGTATATGTTGGGAGATCGATCGGTATACATGCATGTGTGTGTTAGAAGCAAATGAGGCACGGGGAGAAGGATAGAGAGAGAGGGGTGCATCTAGGAGGTGGTGCGAGAGTCATACTATATCGAGGGGGGGAGGAGTGTGCGAGTACGAGATCGATGAAAAGAGTGGTGGGAGTGAGGCATGGACGGTGACAAGAGAAGAGGGGAAGCTTGTGTTTTGTGCTAGGCACACCTGGCTAGAGAGGCATATCGATCGATGTGTGCCGTAAAGAAGGAGCTGGGGGCGTACACACACCGTGGGTGAACGACCTAAAGTGAAAAGACGAATTTGCGCGATGGAGCTAGAGAATGCCGAGGGAGGGTGAGAGGGATGTGGGCGTGTGCATGCACGAGAGAAAGTTAGCGCTAGCTAGCTACAAAGATAAGAGGATTGTGTGGGTGTAAAAGACGAATAGAGATCATACTTCATTATAAAAAGCGAATTCGGATATTTGAAGAATTTATCACAGTGTTTTAAACCGACGCATGTGTGAATATATATAACGGTGATACACATGGTGTGGTTATGAACATGTTATACTACATATAATATATTTTATCTCTACTCTTATAAAAAAATGGAGTTGTTGATGATGGTGTGCCTGCCATCCTGCAATATAGGCCGTCCGATTTATATCTGACGGATAGGACGGAAACTATGGCAATTTTGAAAAAAGATACCCACACCCCACTCCATATTTGCAAATTAGGCCTCCCCTTGATCATGTTGATGTTCTGTGGAACGCATGGGCATCTTGCTAGTACTACGTACAATATATAGAACATTGATCATAATTTGGGCTAATGTGTGGCTTTTGCAGCTCAGGTCTAAATACTTGTCATAATGTAGGGGGCGGGGCACTATACTATGTGTGATAAACACGGTGTACATGTATGGAACATGGTTTAGATTATGAATATATAGTTAGTACATCAAATGTACTATTATTTGGAATCAACATCAAGTGTATTCAAAAAATAGAATTCGAGTTCATGTAGTACACATAGTTCATATCTATCTCTATAGTAATCATGTGGTGTGTTATTAAGGTAATACACGAATGATGGTTGAAGTTGGCAACAATCATGATTGTAGATTCTTACTGAAATAGAGAAACGAATTCAAATTCAGTTCCAATTGTAGCGGTAGTATAGACATTTGGAATGCACTAAAATGTTTGTATGAGTAGGTTACATGCATTATACAGCAAGCGAAAAAATTTAATTGGACATAACATGGATTCATACTACCGAATAGCATTTAATTGCACTAAATTGTTGGTATGAGTAGCTTTAAATAGCATTTTTATAGTAAAACGGGGCAAGACTCTCTCTTTGTGTGGTGTGAATAGTTTTATTTTTTTCATTTTCTTTTTGGTTGAGGGAAGTCCGAATTGGTTTGGTACGTACAAGTACAATATTACACGTTAGGCTTGTCCCTAAAATTCAACCCGCGCCTTGTTATATCCCGAAAATTCAGATATCGTACTCCCAAAACTGGTGCCTTCACAACCCGCGCCTTGCTATCCCGAAATTACAACTTGCGCGAAAACTCCCTCCAGCTGCCAAATCCCGACACGCGAAATCCCCCTTCTAACCCTGAGCCGAAAGGGCCGCTAGTTCAAATCGATGGGGGGTACTTTTGTAACACACCCTACATTTTGGACAAGCGTGTCCCTAAGTCATGGTTCACCCCCTCCCATCGCCTCCTTTTCGCCATTCAAAATCCCAGGCCGCCATAACCTCTCCGCTCCAGCCGTGAAACCCCACCATCCTCCGTCCGCCACCTCAACGCTGCCCAGCCGGAGCCTTTTCCCCGACGACGTCGTCCATCGCAACAGCTCGACGTCCCACGTCCACCTCCCCGGATGAGGATCCGTCGTCCATCTCATCGTCCCGCCGGTTCAGCCGCCCCGGCCTCCACCTCCAAGGAGCTGCTCCGACGATCGCCTCGTCTATTGCGGCTGCTGCATCCCCACAGCGCCGCCTTAACCTGCTCCACCGGAACTGCAGCATCCTCACCGACTCCTCGGACGAAGCCGAGGCCTACTCGGCGCCACCAAAGAGGTTGTGCACTCATCGCATCGCACCTTCTCCTTAGCTCGACCTCCCGGCACCGACGGTGCTCCATCTCGCACCCCCATGGAGCGGCTACCTTGAAGCCGGCACCGCGGGCGACATCTTCATGGCGGCTCTGCCCAGTGCGAGGCCCCTTCGACGGCGGCGTCCATACCAGCCGGATCTGCTGGTGCTACTCCGGCTCTTACTCGCTCGCTCGCACTGCTGCTGCTGCTCCGGCTCTCGCTCGCTCGCGCTGCTGCTGCTGCTCTCCCCTCGCTCGTGCTGCTGCTCTGCTCCGATTTAGCTACACTTCAGTCGACTGAATGGATTTTTGGGTCAGTCGATTTTCAGGGGGTGGGGGGGCTCACCGGAGTTAAGGAATAACCACCCACAGCAGGGACGGGGGCTCGCCGGAGAGGTACCCCACTATCTATCTTAGGGTTCATGGTGGGGGCGGGGGGGCTATAGGGCTGGCCGGGGCGGCGGCGGACCGGCGGTGGGGAGTTGTTTCGGGGCGGCGAGGCGGCACTGGGGCCGGTGGTGGCTGGCGGCTCAGGGGGGTGCAGGTTGAAGATGAACTGCAGGCCCTCCCTAAACTACATGTCAAGTGCCTCTCTGCTACCATTGCGTTCAGTTTCGACAGTAACATTCAGATTCCACAGTAAATTTCAGTTTCGACAGTTAAGTTCAGAGTCAACAGTTTTTACCTCATCTGTTGTAGTCAGGTGGTTTTTGGTGATGTAAATTTTACATCTATTTTACATCATCTATTGGAGATGCTATTAGAATCCCACTTGAGATTGACGATGTCTGTCTTGTGCTGCTTTAGCCTTGACGTCTTACGGCTCACCGCGGCTGCTCCAACGACAGAACGATCCATCACAACAGAGCAGTGCCCTGGACGCCGTCTACAGATTCCTTAGATCTTCCTCCACACCTCCGACAGCCACCTCTGCCTCAACTGCTTCAGCAACCAAACCAATGATGATGAGGTCAACACGGCTATGGCAAAGAGGTTGTACACTTGTTGCATCACTTATTACTATACATTCATGTCTATCCATTAGGGCTATTTTTGTTCAACGGAAAAACATAGCAATAGGGAATTTTCCAATGGCACTCTACTATTCAATTATTCATGCATTTTGTTGAAAGGAATGAAGCAAAACATCCACCTGGACCTACTTTTCAAAATCCTATGCATGAAAACAAGACCAAGTGCATTAGTGGCAGAATAACATTCTAATTGTACATGCTTTCATATGGTTTCACTTTATTTTGGCCATGTTTCTTTGCATTCCTCTGCTCTTCCAATTCCTGTAAACCAAACACCCAAGTTGACAGAAATCATGTGTTTACAAATGCTCTGTTTACCATGTGCATTCCTATCCTATTCCGGTGTTTTTCCTATCCCTGCGTTTTTAGAATCATGTAAGCCAAATGAGCCCTTACAGAATTACTTCAGTTACAGGTAGGCGCCGAAGGGAACTTTGTGTGGTTTGTCCTGCTCCTGCCGCGATGTCGTCCACCTCACCTGAGCTGCTCCATCGACAGAAACATCCACCAAACCAGACATCACGACTCCTGGCCGTCTTTCGCTGCCTCAGATCTCCTTCCCTGCCGCCGGCACCCACCGCAACGGCATCACCATCATCGACTCAGCAGATGAACGTTAGGAGTACACGGGTCCACAAGCGAGGTCGCACTCTTTTGATTCTGCTTATATTATGCATTGCTTAAAATTACCTGCTACTTTATCGTCCTGTTCACCTCTTGGACTCCAAGTCAGGTCCAAATTAATGTTCAAACTTGAGTTCTAAATTAGTTGTGGAGCACATATCGAGGAAGCAATGAATAGTATATCTGTCTAATATCTGGTTCACCTAGGGTATGCCTATGTTGTTCATCTTGGGTGGGAAACAAATAGTAAAGCAATCATCATCTGTCTTTTTATTAAATTAAAGCAATCATCAGCCTGCTATCATTATTTTGGATCCATCCACTGGTTGTTACCATCACTCTAAATTTCTGCATGCTCTCCTTACATAATCTCACCATATTTTTTTTCGTATGCATGTCAGATATTGTACACAGTCATGCTGAACATGTAGAGAAAAAGAGAAGAGTTTTGCGCGGCAATACAATGTCATGCATACATCGCTCCATGGTGGGTTCAATGGCAAACCCTCCCCACCCCTCTCCAGATTGTAATCCAGAGGAAGATATTTGTTCTGAGGCGGATTCAGACGTCGCTGACCACTCCTATTTACCCCCCAAGGTGTTTGCTCTACCTTGGCAAGATAATGTTAGTCATATCATGCATATGTTGCCTTGCAGTGCCTACTTTTGACATCATATATGTCATCTGCTTAGTTTAGACATGTTCTGTCGCCACCAGTTTAGTTTCTATATCATATATGGGAAATATGCAGTCTCATGTCTTTTAGCCAGCCATAATATATGTGAAATGTGCAATGCCATCCTGTTTAACTAGGCATCATATATTTGAATGATATCTTGCCCATCCTTTTCTTCATTACATTTCCATTTGTCGACAATGTTTGTACATTAAACTACTCTTCCTGTGAATCAGCTATTTGGGTGGGAGATTGAAAAATCTAGAGTGAAAACAAGGCCTTCAGAGCAGACAGTGCTACCCGTCGAAGCAGATCTCTTCTTGGGTCCCGATAGCTCCTCAGAGATGGATTCAGAGATAGATGACCAGTCCTATTCCCCCACCGAGGTGTACGCTCTAACTTGGCACGGCGTTTTAGTTATTCATCATATCTTTGAATTATGTTATGCTATGCTATCCAGTTTAGATAGACATCATATATGTGAAATTATGTCATGCTATCCGTTTTAGTTAAACAATATACATGTCAACTATTTCATGCCCTCTTTTTTCCACATTATCTATTGCATCTGTCTCTCATACAATGTCTGTACATTCAACTATGTTTCCTGTTTATCAGCCATTTGAATTGGAGCGGGTGATGCTAGCATCTAGCAGACTAAAAACACGGTCTTCAAATAAAACAGTGCTACCTCTTGGTGGAGATAGCACCCTGGTTGTACATGCACGAGAACCAGCCCTACCACACATAACCCAAACTCTCGCAGATTATACCCCTACTATGATGGACAGAGAACCAGCTTCGCCCAATCTAACCCCAACCCGAGCAGATAGTAACCCAGTTCCTATTGACATAGCACCATCTCCACCACAGAGCTCCCAAACAAGAGCAGTTAGTAAGGCAGCTCCAGTGCCCAAAGGGCCAGTACTACCACGGCGAACTCCAACTCCACAAGTTAGTATGCCTATTCCTGTGGAGGAAGCACAACCAGCTAGTCGTAGTTTAGCATCTATCGCATTTGATATTGTTAAATCGTATGTGCGTATCTTCTCATCTTGGAAATATTATACTGAAGATGAAGGAAAATGCCAGTTGCAGGTGTTTGTCCAGGAGTTATGTGTAAGTAATGTTATTCATGGCAATTACTTTGCTTTGTCCCATACATCCTACCTCCATGATGGTTATAATACAGCAAAATTTCCCATTTTTCTCTATAGAGAAGGACCGATTTGGAAACTCAGGATGAGGTAACCTATGCTAATACCTCTGCTATCTTCAAGAATGCTTGGTGGCAGTATCGGAATTACCTGAAGAAAATGTACTTCACCGGCAAAGAAACTCATCAAATTCCCTTACGTTCTCCTGAGACACATTTACTGGACGATGACTGGGAACGCCTTGTTCTGTACTGGTCCCGAACCAAGAATGTGGTAAGGTCTATGAGCTCATTTTCTATTTTTAAGTACTATATTCTTGCGTCTTACTGTACTCTGTTCAGGTAGAACAAGTGCCTAAACCTCAAGAACAACTATTCTAATTTAAGATTCCATTGCTATCATAGTTCCAGAAAGCACTAGGCGTTAATTGTGCGTTTTGCCACCGCCTTGCGCTTTACTGACCAAAGTGCATGCTTATGCGCAGTTATGCACAGATTAAGCGTAGTTATGCGCAATGCGTTTCGCCAACGCCTAGAGCCTAGGCGCGCTTAAGCGCTCGCTTAGGCGGGCCTTTTTGAACTATGATTGCTATCGTGCATACTGCTTTGCTCTTGTATCACTGTATTTACTCATACAAACTTATTTTTAAATTGAAGGATCCAATTGAAACTCCAATGGCACAGCAGGTATGTTCACGCATGCTTCTTTAACAGGCTTGCTCTTATCAATAGCTCTGTTGATTTCAATTTCAATTGTGTATACAGTTGACTTCTCATATCATGCACATTACTAGCACCACAACAGAGCCAATAGTGTTGTTGTACATGTAGACCCGTGGTACCCATCTGAAATCTTGTTGTGCCATGTAGTTTCCCACGCTTTGTATTCTTTCACTGCTGCCTTGTCTTGAACTGATATGATTTGAACCGTGTCTCTATTTTGATTTGGCAAGACAATGCAGTGACCATAGGACATAGATATATGTTTGTTTGATGCTTTTATTATGTACTAGTACTTGGCAATAGAAGACTTGGTAGTTTAATCCTGTCCACCTTACTAATGCACTGGTTCACCGAAATGAGTTTCATATACTAGTACATGCTAAACCTGTTATGTGTCTGCTTGTTTCTTCTTTTAGAATGCTGACAGAATATTGGGGAAGAGTGCCTTATTAAGCAATGGTAAAGGAAGTAATGCAGATAAGGTTCAGGATAGTGACACATCCTTGTTGATCTCCAACAAAGCTGATAAAACAGCTAAGGAAGACTATCTTGAAGACCGTGAGACAACCCCAAAGTCTTGTCTTGGTTTAGTGTTGGAGTTACTGGCCACTACCTCTTGCACAAGCTATTCAAACTCACTGTCTGAATCAGTTCGGTTTCTTGAGTCTCAACTACAAGCTGAAAGACATTGATCAGCTGTGCTGCGATAAGAAGCGGAAGGACTACGGAAGTCCCCGGAGCATTTAGATGCATACTTTCTGGTGCAACAGCAAGCGTTGGAGGATTTTAGCGCCAAACAGGACAAAGCTTGTAAGTGCATCTAGTGCCCCTTAGTGATTTTGGTGTATTGAAGACTTATAGGTTAAGGGACTAATGTGTTTATGAGTGTACACAGGTCTATAGGTCTATGAGGAGTTTGATATTTACAGTGAAAGTCGACCCCTAAAAATGAATATCTTCGACTGAAGACTTTGGTTTTCTAAAGACTTTCTGAAGACTTTGAAAGTGAAGAAATTGGTGTGGCCTTGAAGACTTGGCATTCATTCGAGGAACATGAAGCATGAAGACTTTTGTTTTCGTAGTTTCATTTTCTCTTTCTTGAGTCATAGGAAACACCGTACTGTTCAAGGGGGTTGAGGAAATACTAAGGAAAAATTTCCATGTGATGCTCAACTCAAAATCCTATACCTACCAATCCCTTCGAGTGAAGCCATTGGAAATCTCATACAGTTCAGTCAATTTCTTCAGTGACAGAGACGAAGTTCTTCTGGTCACTGAGGAATTTGTTCTGACTGAGGAGTTAGGAATTCCCCAGTGCGGATTGCCTACGTGCCAGCTGTCCGAAAATATCTAGCCACCTAACGGTCATATCATTGAAGGGCATTTATGTCTTATCATGTCGGGCTGCTCCCTAGGCTATAAATAGCCGCCCCCTACAACCACTAGTTGGTTGGCTGCTCCGAGAGAAACTGACACTTGTCATTTGAGAGCATCCCATCCTCCGAGGAGTTTGAGCGAAAATCATCAAGTGAGGAAAACCCAAACCCAAACACCTACAAACCCAAAGTGATTGAGCATCACTAAAGAGATTGATCCTGCGTGGATCCGACGCTTGTTACGTTTGAAGACTGTGCATCTTCCAGACGGTTAGGCATCATGGTCTAGAGCATCCAAGAGGAAATTGTGGATCGCCGAGTAACCGAGTTTGTGAAGGTTTGGAAGTCACCTGAAGACTTACCACGAGTGATTGGGCGAGCACTACAAAAAAAAGACACATCCGTGACATTTTGGGCCGAACGAAATTTTTTTCTGTCATACTTATGACACTTCTATGACGATAATTGTGACAAAACCTGGTATCATCATAGATGTGGTGGGGTCCTACTTCTATGACAAAAAATCATGACAGAAAATGGGCTTTTCATCCTGGGCGGGGCGGAGACGCAGCTGCATGACATTCTTTGGGCTGTCCATGACGGAAAAAACCGTGGTAGAAGCGAGGGCGAGGAAAATATCAGGGTGTTCCCGGTTACGGCGGGTGGTCGGGGCCGAGCGATGCGCGTTTCTCTCGTACACGCACGCGCGTGGGTGCGAGGCGTTGGGCTCTAACTGAACCCAAGTGAGGCGTTGGGCTCTAACTGAACCCGAGCGATTGCACTGCAGGCTACGTGTTACTGAACCCGAGCGATCGATCGATGGCTGTTAACTGAACCCGATCGAGCGATTCCTTCGATACTGCTGCTAACTGAAGCCGATCGATGCTGCCTCTGGATGAACAGTGAGTGTTGCTGGGGGGGTTGGATGAATAGTTCCTGGTGGGGTGGATGAACAGGACCCCGTGGTGTTGCCTCTGCATGAACAGAACCCCGATAAATCGAGCTGGTTGGGGCTGGATGAACAAGACCCCGTGGAGGGCAGGATGAACAGTAGACGGTGGAGGGCTGGATGAACAGTACATCATGGAGGGGTGGTTGAACAGGAGCCCGTGGAGAGGGCTGGTTGAACAGTAGCCGGTGGAGTAGCGCGCGGTGGAGGCTGGATGAACAGGAGCCCGTGGGTGAACAGTCACAGCTGGAGGCTGGAGGAGGTCGACGGTGGATGAACAGTAGCCCGTGGAGGCTGGAGGGGATCGACGGTGGAGATGAACAGTATCCCGTGGAGTCCCATTTTGTAGTACGCCACACCCCTCCCGATGAACAGGACCCCCGTTTTGACCATAGCGCTCCAACACAAGTCCGTTTCCTCCGTTTTGCGGTACGCCACACCCCTCCCGATCAACAGGACCCCCGTTTCGACTGTAGGAGGTCCGTTTCCTCCGTTTTGCGGTACGCAAGACCCCTCCCGATGAACAGGATCCCGTTTCGACCGTGGTCGGTCGAACACAAGGCCGTTTCCTCCGTTCTGCGGTACGCCAGGCCTCGTTTCCTTCGGTTGTTCCGTCCAAGCCGGTTGGCTCCCACGCGTTCCGTTGCCTCCCGATGAACACGACACATTCCGTTGCCTCCCCATGAACATGACGACGACGCAGTTTCTCTGTTCCGACCCAGCCATGTACACGAGCCCTAGCCGTACGTATGCGCGAGTAGGCGTTCGAGACCCTGCCCGTATGTACGTACGTGGCCGTATTTTCATTCTTGCACACTGGCCGCTGTACGTACGTGTACATGCTACGTGCGCGCCTCTACTACGACACGTGCGCACCTCTACATCGACCAGTATGTACGTACACGTTCACGACCAGAATGACAATGCTACGTACGCTTCGACTAGGTGGGTCCCGACTGTCGGGCACTTCCTTGCGTGCGAAGATGTAGCTGGTGGGTCCCAGCAGACACGGGGGCGAATTAATTTTTCTTGCCCGGACGCACATCCTTGCGACGATGTCGCTCATAGGTCCCAGCAGTCAGGGGGAAACGTTTTTTTTGCAAAATACGGTTGCCCGTCCGATGGGTCCCTGCTGTCAGGTGGAGGAATCATTATTTTCCGCGTAATAAGGAGGCACTTCCTTGCTGCGGCCGTGGACCCAGCTGTCAGCCTCTCCACGTATCCATGTCCGATGGAAGCCGTTCCTTGACCACGTTGACCACGCCGCGCCGAGAGCACCAGGGCGGTGGACGACGGCGAGGCCTAGGAAGGGGACGACGCGGAGCCGGGGAAGACGCGGCAGTGGAAGCCCGCGCAGAGAGGAGTACGAGGGTTCACTGGTTCAGCTGCGGTGTGAGGCTGCCGTCGCCGTAGAATAACAGGGGGTGTGGGTGAGTGGAGGGATGGCATGGCAAGCGGTGGGAGTAGTAGGGGTGGTGAGGCCTCCGCGGCAGCACAGCCGGCCACGGGAGGCAGGAGCACGAGGCACGACCGGCGCTGGTTTGGGCAGCTGGAGCAAGAAGACCAGAGGTTGAAGAAGCACTACGGCCGTTGGATGGACAACGTATGGTCACTGGAGCTAGAATTGTGCATATTGACTAGTTGATAAAGCCCTCCGTCCCCGTCAACTTAGTAGGCCCACAAGTCAACCTGCCACTATACTAGGTCCCAGCTAATAGGGGGAGTATTCATTTTTTTGTGCGTAATAAGGAGGCACTTCCTTGCGAGCGAAGATATAGCTGGTGGGTCCGAGCTGTCAGCGGCGGTAATGTTTTTTTCGCGAAATACAGAGGCCCTTTCGGTGGGTCCCAGATGTCAGGTAGAGGAATCATTATTTTGCTCGTAATAAGGAGGCATTTCCTTGTGTGCGGCCGTGGACCCAGCTGTCAGCCTCTCCACGTATAGTCCACTTCAGATGCATGTCGGTCGTTGACCACGTTGACCAGGCCGCGCCGAGAGCACCAGGGCGGTGGACGACGGCGAGGCCTAGGAAGGGAACGACATGGAGGCAGGGAAGACTCGGTAGTTGTTTCCCACGCGGAGGGGAGTACGACTGTACGAGGGTTTACTGGTTCGTCTGCCGTCCCCGGAGAATAACAGTAGGTGTGGGTGAGTAGAGGGATGGCTAGGCCAGCGATGGGAGTACGGTGGGGCGGTGATTCCTGCGCGGCAGCACAGCCGGCCGCGGGGAGGAGGGAGCAGGCAGTCCCGCCGGCGCTTGTTTGAGCGGCTGGAGCAGGAAGAGCAGAAATTCAAGAAGCACGACGGCTGTTGGATGGACATCCAACAGTCACTGCTTGTGCGTCAACCTTTTTTTAGGAAAGCCTCAAATCTGTGGAAAACATCATACAACCCATCTGCCACTATTTCTAATAATTTATAGCCCATTTGCTAATTCTTAAGGTTTTTTTGGAGCCCATATTCTTTTTGTTAGCATTACAGCCCATATTGTGGCTATGGTTAAAAAATTATATGAAATTTTGCATATTTCGTTGCGGTCCGAACTATTTTTAATCCCGAAATTTTGAGTCACATTCAAACTAATTTTAAAAATAAATGTATATCAATATAAAATCCAACAAATTGTCCACGCATAAAAATCAATGCAATTTTAAATCTCGAAATTAAAAAAAGAAATTTGAAACTAATTGCCGGTTTGATGTGTTTTAAAAATGTATAGCCCATTTCTCATTATTGATAGGCCATTTTCTCTGCCAGCCGAATGAAGCTCTCCTCGTCTTGAAAGATTTGCAGCCCAACAGGCATGACAAAGCGACTTACTTGGCAAATCACAAAAAAATGGGCTATGGCCGTGGACCAGCTGCGGCCGTGGACCCAGCTGTCAGCCTCTCCATGTACAGTACTCTTCCGATGGAAGTCGGTCGTTGACCACATTGACCACGCAGCGCTGAGAGCACCAAGGCGGTGGACGATGGCAAGGCCTAGGAAGGGGACGACGCGGAGCCGGGGAAGACACGGCAGTGGATGCCCACGCGGAGAGGAGTACGAGGGTTCACTGGTTTGGCTGCGGTGTGAGGCTGCCGTCGCCGCAGAATAACAGGGGGTGTGGGTGAGTGGAGGGATGGCCTGGCCAGCGGTGGGAGTAGTATGGGTGCGGTGAGGCCTCCGCGGCAAAACAGCCGGCCACGGGAGGCGGGAGCAGGCGGCACGACCGGCGTTGCTTTGGGCGGCTAGAGCAAGAAGACCAGAGGTTGAAGAAGCACTATGGCCGTCGGATGGACATCGTACGGTCACTGGAGCTAGAATCATTCATATTGACTAAGTTGACAAATCCCTCTATCCCCGTAAACTTAGTAGGCCCATAAGTCAGCCACCCACTATGGTGGGTCCCAGCTAGCAGGGGGTATTCATTTTTTTGTGCGTCATAAGGAGACACTTCCTTGCGCGCGAAGATATAGCTGGTGGGTCCGACCTGTCAGTGGGGGGAACTTTTTTTTCGTGAAATACAGATGCCCTTCCCATGGGTCCTAGCTGTCAGGTGGAGGAATCATTATTTTGCGCGTAATAAGGAGGCATTTCCTTGTGTGCGGCCGTGCACCCAGCTGTCAGCCTCTCCACGTACAGTCCACTTCCGATGGATGTCGTTCATTGACCACGTTGACCAGGCCACGCCGAGAGCACCAGGGCGGTGGACGACGGCGAGGCCTAGGAAGGGAATGACACGGAGCCGGGGAAGACTCGGCAGTTGTTTCCCACGTGGAGGAGTACGAGGGTTTACTGGTTCGTCTGCCGTCCCCGGAGAATAACAGTAGGTGTGGGTGAGTAGAGGGATGGCTAGGCTAGCGATGGGAGTACGATGGGGCGGTGAGGCCTGCGCGGCAGCATAGCCGGCCGCGGGAGGAGGGAGCAGGCAGTCCCGCCGGCGCTTGTTTGAGCGGCTGGAGCAGGAAAGGCAGAGATTGAAGAAGCACGACAGCCGTTGGATGGACATCCAACACTCACTGCTCTCGTGTGCATTATTTCTAATAATGTACAGCCCATTTGCTAATTCTTAAGAATTTTTTTGGAGCCCATCTTCTTTTTTTAGCATTACACCTCATATTGTGGCTACGGTTAAAAAGTATACGATTTTTTTGCATATTTCGGTGCGGTCAACTGTTTTTAATCCCGAAATATCGATTCACATTCAAACTATTTTGAAAAATAATTTATATAAATATAAAATCCAAATAATTGTCCACACATGAAAATCAATGGAATTTAAAATCTTGTAATGAAAAAAAATTGAAACTAATTCCCGGTTTGATGTGTTTTTAAAATGTACAGCCCATTTCTAGGCAAACCGAATGAAACTCTCCTCGTCTTGAAAGATTTGCAGCCCAGCAGGGATGATAAAGCAAGTAGGCCTCGTTTGGGTATTTCTTTAGAAAAAATAGAACTGGGCTAGCCATTTTCAACAAGAAAAAAACACAACTGGGTTCATGATGTGGTAAAGATAAATAAAATCCTGGCTAGACGGGCCACAGCCCCCGCACAGCCCCATTGTTACCCTGATCCATCGCTAAAACTAGTATAAATAACAACTGCTTGTTCCTCAAAAAAACTGCGCGACCTGCTGGGTCCCTGGTGTCAGCCGCTCGTAGTGTAATTCTCTCATTTATTGACTACGTTGACAATGGCGTGAGCCCCAGATGTCCAACCATTAGGAGGAACCATATGTTTGGGCTTGTAATATAGAGGCACTTGCTTGTGTACTGCCATGACGCTGGTGGGTCCCTACTGTCATCCTCTCCACGTACAGTCATCTCCTTGTTCCTCTCGGTTGTTGACGACGTTGACAACGCAAGAGGGCGGTGCACCGCGCACGGAGAGCGAACCAAGGCCGCAAGGCGGAGGACAACAGCGAGGCCTCGGACGGAACGAACAGGAGCCGTGGAAGATGCGCCGGTCCAGTCGCAGGTGGAGGGGAGTACGAGGGTTGACTCGTTCGGGTGCGGGTGCGTGTTGGGGCTGACGTCGCCGGAGAATAACAGGACGTGTGGGGGAATAGAGGGAGGGACTAGCCAACGTTGGAGGGTACGTACGGTAGGGCGGCGGAGGCGCAGCCAGCCATGGGAGGCGGGAGCAGGCGGAGCCGACGGGGTGCTTTGGTTTGGGTGGCTGGAGGAAGAAGAAGACAAGAGATAGAAGATACACGACAGATGTTGGGTGTCAATCCAACGGCTGGTAGGCAGAATCGTTTGTTGACTGGCTAGTAAGTCGACACCACCGTGGATAGGATATTTCCTCGCGGGTCCCAAATGTCAGAATCCAAATCTGTTACGGTCATGCAGCCCTTCCTATAAAAATTTACAGCCCATTTGATGTGCTAGATGGAAATAAGTTTGTGGGTGCTGGTGGGGGCTAATCACTTGGCTTCTGTAATGCACAGTGAGCTCAAGCAGTTGGCGAGAGTGATGTTATTTCCCTTGGTTGGGATTTGTTAGTTGTTACAATATTTCACTCTAAATTAAATGACTGGCAAGCCATTTGCCTTGCTTCAAAGAAAATATGATAGTCACAGCCGAGTTGAAAAGGGCAAGATCTAACTCCAGCTTACAAACTATACAAAAGCATGAGGGTTAATTGTTCATCAGGTTTACAAAAAAACCAAGTTGAAAAGGGCAACAACATCTAACTCCAACACTGTTTTTGGCAGTCATAGTCAAATGGATCAGTCAGGTCCATAGAATGAACATCCTGGGTCGTAAAATTTACTGGATTGTGACCACAATATGTTGTAAATAGAAGCCCGGCACGTTCAGAAGCTCTTTTGCCCACCTGAAACTCCTTTTTTTGCTCTTCCACATACCCATCCGTCAAAACCATGCTGCTGATAAACTTAAGCCTGATGGACGATAGTAACCTCGCATTCAGCAGGAAGAATGTGACAAATCTAGTGTTTGCGTGGTTGGCTACATATCGTTCTAGCGTTATTGTCTTCAATCGAATCTCATGAGAAGTGAGAAAATCCTGATGCTTACGAATCCACCGATTGGTTATAACTTTCTTACCCCGTCCTGTTGCCTAAATAGACATGAAGATTGAAAATAGTTAAGGTCTAAAAAAAGAGTGTCGAAAGAGCAACAGCTGAACGGTTAATTCTAGTACACTATATGCGGGCTTCCAATGTGCGTGAAATTATCACCTTTATATACAACTTCTCCAGACATGGAAAGCATTGTAGCAAGCCAATAATCTTGTTCAAATCAAAACTATTCATTTGGATATATAAGATCTTGACAGAATCCAGCACCATTGATAGGCCATCCATGGAGAAACTCTTCATTAAGCATAGAACATAATATTAGTAAAAAATGTGTACTCCAAGATGACATATAACTTATGCGCAGAAATTTAAAATGCAGCTTATGGTTACAAGTGTAGATGATAATGTAAAGTAACTGAAGAACTGTGGAGCCAAACACCATATTGAAATGAGCACAAAGATCATGTATTACACCCAAGGTCTCCAGTTTAGGCGCAGAGAGGACGGTTATTTGCAACGGTGAATAACTAGAATCAAGGATCAACCTTTGAAGTGAAGGGGCATCTTGGATGATGAGATGTCTTCTGTCAAAACAAATTCCAATTCTTACAAGGTTAGGCGACTTTGTTTGGATACAACCGATTCTAACTGTGAAAACAAGCACCAAGCACTCCAGGGCAGGGCAACTAGAGTGGATGATGCTGTGCAATGAGGCCTCCGATATACCAACCCGCACAAGTGAAAGTTTCTTGACAAATGGGAGTCGAAGGTTTAGTACCAGATTGTCTAGTAGGTCGCACAGCGCAAAGGTGGCGGTGTGGAGAGAGGAGGAAAACCGCGAGATGGACATCGGTGCTGAGGGCACATGTAGATGGCGTTCGGTCTCGGGTAGGTGATTTCCAGGGGAATAGTAGAACTCATGCAGATGTAGTTCTGTGAATTTAGGGGATTTCAGCCAGGTGTCCACCGTGCAGGGCATGGTATGCTTGCTCAGGTAGCATGACGGGACGCAGAGGCTTTGAACGGAGCCCTGGTGGGAGGAGATGATGGCTCTGGGGATTTCAAAATCATTAAAGAGAGATAGCTGACGACAGTCGAGATTATGGGGCACGGCGCGCCATAGAGGGCGCCACCAAATTGAGAGGACTTGGGTGCGGCAGCAATCCTTGGTGGGGAGAAGCGATATGATCTCCCCAAGGACGGCGTCCGGGAGATCGCTGATGCGGTCCACCCGAGATTCTACGGGTTCCTGGGATCTGGTGGGGGCGGGGTCGCCGCTTCTCCCAGCGCTGCCAGGTGCGGGATGTACAACACACGTCGCCGCTGGCGGGAGCCTCGTCTTCTTGGCGCTGGGGTCAGCCGACTCCATTTTCCTCGAGGGTGTCACGTCGTGCTCACGGATTTGAGCAGAGTAATGAATGACGAGCCTAGTTGTAGTGCGAGTGAAGAAGAAGGGGAGCCGGGGTTTTCTGTAGGAGTGAGGTGAGGAATTTGGGGTTACGAGTGGAGCAAGCTGATGTGAGGTGGGTGGGAGTGAGGAGGAAGAAGAACACCCAGGT
>NC_057808.1:278936415-278937216 GCF_018294505.1 Triticum aestivum
GGTGTGCTGGGTGTGGGTAGCGCCTCTCATTCAGTAAATATATGGACTTTTGAATTGATTTTACTTTTTACTAGGGTGGATGGGCTGTTTTGTCTTGGGCCCAGAGAAACAATTACTACTAGTACAGTGGAGACACTCTACAGCTACCCAGAAAAACAATTACTACTAGTACAGTGGATACAATACCGCTTCTGGCTCCTCCTAGGTCATCGAAACGTCTCCCTCTACTGAATGTCGTTATACTTTTGTTCACCGACATGCGGGCCATGCAGCGCGCGGGCCCAAATGCCGTCCACCAAATTAGAAGGCAGTATGCAGGCAGAGAGTCACCCCGGTCGTAGCGCGGCAATAACGAGCCGTCGTATCACAAAACCCCACCTCCCCGCAGTCTAAGTTTGACGGACGAAGCAACCATCATTTCACTCTTCGCTGAATCCCCTTCTCCCTCACCGTCTTTAAGAAAGGCAACACTCGCATCTGCCACTATTCTTCTCTCCCAACGAAGGGAAGGTAAGCGGATCCGTGATGTTGGTATATTTTCGTTCATAGAAAAAAAAGAAATTTTGCAAAGCAGTAACCGATCCTCACTCTTTTTTTTGTTTCATTGTCATTGCAATTGTGTTTTCCTTTCAGTGGTCTCCTAGTATTCGTCAGTTTCATGATGGACCAAGGAGAACCAGGCAAAGATCTGCCGATATTGGAACAGACGCGGGAGGCTGATCCCCACGAGAGAGAGAGAGAGCTCCAAGAAGATGGAGGCAGCCACCGAGCCGACCCCAGATACGCTCACAGCCACTACTG